>NC_053404.1:10966104-11228604 GCF_016859285.1 Xiphias gladius
TACTTAATGACAGCAGAGTAAACAAACACTCCTATATGTTATACTCTGTGCCAAAAATGTCACAGCTTAAAACTGCAGGCAACAGTAAATCTTCTGTCGTGCAGTAGTTGGGTGTATCTTAAGGTCATTCAGTAGCCTGATTAGGTTGCATAAAACCGGAAAAACCTTTACTGACAGTGACAAAGGTCTGTTAGTGGAGTGACGTCACAGATGTACAAAATACAGCTTAGTATATAATTAACAGAAGTTAGATCAGGAACAGATTTATTGGCCAGTTATACCAAAAGTATGTCATCTATGCTGGATTAAAAGTAACATATCAATTCATAAAACAGTTTTGGAAAATCTGGCCGAAAGTATGTCAGTGCTTTTATGGGAAAGATACAATAAGAAGTTTAACCCATACCACAATGGCATCACTGGCCCCAGTGGAGAGGTAGATGTTGTCAGGGTTGGAGGGGATTCCACCATCTCTCCTCGCTATATAGTGTGCCACATCCTGACGGATGCACTCAATCCCCTGGCTAGCACTGTAGGCCCCTTGAAGACATGACAATGAACTTTGATTCAAATAGAACATGCTAAATTGATCAGCTGATGTTCTTTTTAAATAGTGTACAGATTCAGGCAGTCCAAATAAATTATTAATGAATACACAAATGGACGGAGAAGCTAGTGATGCATGTAATGAAAGGAGGGCATGTAAATTTGGTTTTGCAATGAGGGGGAGTTGTCCGACCTATACTATGACCTCCACAGGCCTCGAGAATACGCTGCGCTCTTTTCTTGGCATCCTCTGGAAATTTGTTGTCTTCCAGGAGTTCAGGGTAAGAACACAGAGCCAAGACCTGAGAGAAGGGGTCAAAAAAAAAAAAAAAAAAAAAAAAAAATCACAACATATCTAACATTAACAGGCGTCCTATACATTCCGCGAATATGAAAGTAGCAGATCCAGTTTCATGTACCAATATAATGTCGAGTGCTACCTGCTTATTAAACACAAGCACTTAAATGACTTGACAAAAAAATGTACAAAGTGGTCCAACCTGTCTGAGAAATGTGATTGGTTTCTGACCCATGGCGTGGGCGTCACCTATGTTAGCCTTGATGACTTCTGTGAAAGGTTTCTTGACTCCCTGAAAAGATAAAGAAAGAACTCTAAGAATCATTTTTTCTCAGCAGGTAAGTCTCTGAGCATAAATTAAGGAACAGATGTAGAAGGAGTAGAAAATATAGAGACAGTGGAAAAAGTGTGAACCTGGTGACTTTATTGTTTTTTTATTCTTACATACAATGACAGGCTTTTCAGCGAAGGATGTGTCTGGACACAATAAAAAAGGATTAAATGTGAAGGAGACACATGAGTCAAGATACTACCACAACTTCAAGACTTAACCTCTGGTTTCAAATTTGATTTATGGATATTGGCTGCAGGCCTAGGACATTGTTCTAACACCAAATCATAAAGTTTATCATGATAAGGAACACTTTGCATTTGTAAAGCTTCAAATTGTCCGTCACAGGCCCTCCGTAGTGGGAAAATGCAATCTCTCAGAGACAGAGCTCTAATAACTATATCACATCTCCCACTGCTCTGTGTTATTACCAGTTGATGGCTAAGCATGTAAATCAAAATCAGAGTCAATTGTATTCATCTCACACAGATGTGCCCTTTGGTCACCTAAATACCCATGCATGCATCTTCTCTCATTAGCACCCTTTTGTTTTACAAAGACCCTGGCAGAGAGTCTGGTTTGGCCTGTGGAGCAGTAGCTGCTGGCCTGGGCAAGGATGACACTGCTGCTGCTGCGGCTTACAGAAACACAAACCCCTCACTGTTTGTGGTTAGGGTATTACTCAAGAATTGCTGGCTTAATCAAATTGCACGATGAGCTAGGATCATTTCATTTCATTCCTCATCTGAACCATTTTGCTCCTTCAGTCCACTCACTATTCCTTTCTGTTGAATCAGCACGTCCTTTACCCTCATCTCTTTGACAAAATTGGATCCTGCAAGCTCTGGTTTGGTGCCTGTAGGTCTGTTTGCTGGTCACAACAGGCTGTACTTGTTGCCGTTTATCAAATGAAGTAATGTGGCAATAGATGAGCAATAAGGCTTGAATAGATATTGTGATAATCATGGGAGTTTTTTTTTTAACTTTTGGGTTTGTGCATTCAAAATCCCTCATAATCAAAACTAATAATCATAATATTTTACTGCGTGCTGGTGTGAAATACAATGTCAAAAGAAACTGAAAATGTCCAATAAAAATATTTGAAAGGTTGTGAAAGTTTTAGAATAAAAAATGACTCACCGTGAATTTCAACACAATTGCATAGCACAATCATCTTGTCATATAAATCTACTCAAAGGATGAAAAATTATAAATGTGAGTTATTACACAGCTCTGTCTCTAGTCAGCTGCTTCTCTTGCTGTAGAGTACAGAAGAAGTGTAATCCCTGACCCAGCCAAACACATCCAAATATGGCCTTTATTTTGCAGGTATAGACAAAAAATAATTAGTTTTATAATCTCTTTTCAAGTCAGGTCAAAGCTGCACCAAGCCAACTGCCGTGCAGGTATGTCATGGCGGGTATCAAACTGATGCCTCATTGAGGCAACCCATACCACAATGAGAGAAAGCTACAGAAAGAACTGTTCTCACTAAAACAGAACTGTAGATCCCCAAAGCTACATAACATTTCCCATTCTGAATTTAAGTTGACTGTATAGTGGTAACACACTACATATTACTACCCAAGCCAGCCAGTTATCACAAATTGCATCTTTCACATCACCTTGGGGAGGTTGGGGCAACAACAACAACAACAACAACAACAAAATCCAAACAAATACAGCAAATTTGGCATGCTCTCCCACATACAAATAACCTGTCTCTTTCCCACATTCAATAACCTTTACATAACCTGGGTACTTACAACATAGGAAAATTATACTCACTTATGAGTCTTTTTACATATCTCTAAAAACCCTGCTGTTTACATGATCCTTGATTCAGCGTGTTTTATAAGACAAAATACACTTTCCTTTTGACTGAGTCAATATTATCATTTCTGTGTCCTTGCATGACAGCAAGAGTAAGGCTTACAAGGTTCTTTGGTTTAGCGTTAAGTCAGGTTTGAGGTTGTTTGAAATCTAAGTGACTGGATGCAGAATTGTTTGCTTTTTAGTCCTTATCCCTGCCTGTTCTCGAGCAACAAAGAGGCTTCTGTTCTCTGGGAAAGGGAGAGGCCAGTCGCTTCCCCGGCTCAGCACTGAGTTCTCTTGCTCAGTCAGCACCAGGCACTGATTAAACAGGCCGGACCAGTGAATCAGGCCGAGAAACCCTGTGGGTCACCAAGCTGAATAGAGCCTGGAATGACAACCGTCCTGAATTCACATTTCACTTAGTCTTATGATGTAATCTGGTACTGTCATCCCTCTGAGACCTTTCAGGCATGCTAGAATAATTGAAACTGTACTAATTCAATCTCTAACTGATGCAAACTGAGAAATAACCACTGCTGCTTCGCTCATGTGATTTATCTAACTAAATACTAATTCTAACAAGGTACCAATTGAGATGAAACTAACTGTCAATTCACTCAGAAGAAAAGAAGCACAGTCACAGGATATAGAAGAATTGTATGGAAATACTAAGCGGATTCTTTTTCTTATCTATTGCTCTACTGTCACCCCTGTATTGTCACAGACAATGCAGACTTGCCAGCAGCTGAGATCCAAGCCTGAATTAGCTTACTGCAGTGCAGGCACTGTCATGCCAGATGTCTGGGCAAGGATTTATAAGTGTCATCACCACACCAGAGCACGCATGCACAAGCACACACACTTGCATAAAATCTGCTGAGCCATCGGTAAAAGTGTTCCAGTCACAGATTTGACAGGAAGCAAACCCTCAGATGACTGCAACTGCAGCCATACAAACCCTCCAGACCTCAGAAAACTCCTGGAGAAAATTTCAGATTGTTTGGTTTTTTTTAAACCTGCATTTGCATTGCTACAAGTGGTGCCACTTAACAGGTGAAAGTAAAAGGGAAAGAGGAAACTTAATGTTTTCTCAGGATACTTGTGTTTTCTCAGGAAAAACAGAGTATTAAAATTAATGTTAACCTAATACAATATTGCACATCCTGTATTAAGGAGGTTTGTCTAAACTAACGTTTGTGTCTAAAATTACATTCTCTCTTCTGGACTTTGGATTTGGCCTGTCTGACATTAACCTTTATAATTCCTCAATAAAGAAAAATTTGGTGTTGAAGCAAGATTATAGTTATTCCAGTTATACGTTAAGCATTAGGCCTTTTTTAAGAGGTGGAAAAACTAGTGGACTACCAAGAAGTCAAGCACTTTTGCCAGAACTGTGGCTGCTTATAATGAACCTCCTTGCAGAGAGAGGCCTCAGACGCTGCTGGACCACACAGCTGTAGCTTAGTCCAATGAACTCTCTCCTCTGTGGGGAGGAGGGAGGTGGGCAAAGCCAGAGAGAAAAAAGAGGACAGAGAATGTACCCTGTCTTCTTATGTAATAATCATCCACAATATACACATCCTCCACTCTCACAATTCTGCAGCCACCTCAGGCTAAAGAAGAGTGAAATGTACTCAGAGCTGGCCAGAACTGCCCCTCCAGCTCATTATGCATCTTGTGAAGAGGACATAACTGCAGAGGGGGTTGCATTACAACTTTTAAAAGATTCCCTGTTCAACCTGTTTGCCCTTCCTTTGGAGAGCAAGACAGATCAATATTATCCCAGCAGAATGTAATATGAGTTGTTCTGCACAGCAGTGCACAAGCAGAGCACAACAGACACAAGATGGCTGACATGCGAGGACTTTTAAAAGCTGACCTACTGTCTAGGTCCTGCCATTAATCTCTCAGCCAGTCAGCAAGAACTGTCCACAACAAGCATCAGAGCTACCTACTTCTTCCTCTCTTTTTAATTTCTTTCCATATATCAAGGAAAAAGAGCAAGGAAATAACTTTTTTTTGTTCAGCCCGTGGTAGCTGGTGTGTGCCAAATCCACTGAAAGGCACTTTTAATATTTTTTAAGCTGCAATGTTTCCAATAAAAATGGAATTTCCAAAATGTTTTTGAAAGAAAAGATAAAATTTACCATCTTTAGGCTAAATTTGACCAGTGTCTGGCTGTTGGCTGAAGTCAAATTCCAGCTGTTTAAGCGGAGCAACAGCTGTGCAGTTTAACCATTCATCCTCGATTTCACAATTTCAGATTTGTAGTTTCTATAAATCTGCTTTTTTTTTTTTAAATAAAAATGTGACTGATTCCAAAAATGTGATGTATCACATTAAAACTTAAACTGTACATAAGAGCAGTGACACCATATGACTTAAAGACTTCAGTCCTGGTTAATTTGGCGACACCTGTAGTTCCTGGTGGTAACAGCAAGTGCGGTTTAACACTACAGGTCGCAGAATACTGGGGGCATTAAAACAAACTACTGTTGTTTTAAAAAAGACGTCAGGCAATAATTGTCCTTTTTTCATCATTCTGTGAGCAATCGTGATTTGATTTTATGCTGCACAGGGCATGAGTCTGTGAACAGCTGGGCACAGTGAAAGGAGTTGGTTACCTCACTGAGAAGTTGGAGGCGTGCAGCATGTCTCCTGCAGCTCTTCATCTAACAGCTCACTGTGGCTGCTCCTTGTTGTCCCATTACTCCCTGCAATATAACAACTGATCCACTGTCCAAAAATGCTGAAGATGATGTCCTGTTTTGTAGATGCATTTTTGATGAACTGTATTGGTAAGTGCTAAGCTCACTGACAAACACATTGCATTTCCTTTGATGACTTCATATTAAAAGTCAACTCGTGTTTTGCCAGTTAAGGGGCTAGTTGTAAGTATTTGCTCTGACTACATAGCCATTAACTGCTGTTTACTTACCAGCCTAGAGGAAACGTTGCGAGTTCAGCATCATACTTGATTCCTTTACTCGCCAAGAGCTGTCTCCAGCAGTGGAAAGCAACGCCAATGTTAACTCCTGTTTAGCTTCTATTTCTAACACTTCTTTTCTTCTGCTGACGTTAGCATGCTAACCAGCTAGCCCTGGCTTGGCCAGTCCCTCTCCTCACTTTCCCATAGCAAGTCACTGCAGTTTCCAGTCTGCCCTGAAGAAGTAACATGCTCAGAGGGTGTATTATAAACTCTGGTATTGTTAATGTGATGACAGCTGAAGCTCTTGTTAAGATACCAAAACCAACACCCGCTCCAGGCAAGAAACCACAATCGGCAGTAGAGAAAACTTACAAATAGCACCTTTAAATGCTTTTAATGTGAAGCTGCAGCAGTAGGAAATGTTCAGTTTGCATGAGCAGTAACTTAATAAAGCATTTTTTTTCTGGGACTGTCGCCACAGACACCCAGTTCATAATACTGCAAATATATAAATATTGCGGTACTTTCATCATTGGGCCATAGGCTCAATCCAAATGGTGTTACCTCATTCGGCGGTAGATAATGAGATAATTTATTTAAATTAAAATCTTTGCCACTTTAAATAAAGAAAACAGCCTTTCATAACCTAACTCTCTACTGAGTGCAACATAGGCTCTACGGTAACATTTTTGTAACAGCTTTGTTTTTCGATTATTTTCGCGTGTTTTCTGTTTTTCACCAATACATTAATCAATTTTAGTTCGGTCTTTGTGTACGGAGGCAAGTTGCAGCACCACACTTGTCTTTACCTCTTTCAGCTCCTTCTCTATCTGCATCGCTCGCTGGACTATGGGGCCCCGGACCGCGTACTCGACCCGCCTAACATTGGGGTTCATGTTGTCCAAAGTCAGCACCCTGCCCCGGTACGGGAAACCATTCACTGCCTGCTGGGACATGTTTGTTATGTCACGCACACGCTGCTTTCCGCCGATTCCACACACTGGACTGATACCTTCAACATAAAAGAAGATTGAGAAAAAACAAGATTAAGCAGCAACAGTAAATGTAACTTTACATGAGCAGATAAAGTGTATCAGCTGTTACCAGTTGTTCAGCTAGGACAGTGGAGCAGGAGTCAGTCAAGCTCGTATTTTTACTTCCCCTCTAGCTGCTCTGAGTTCCAACTGACAGTTGAGTCCCTCGGTGTTCATATTCCCCACCCGACCGCCACGCCTTCGCTCGCTCGTGCTCATGGTTGGTTGGATTTCTTCACTCACTTCGCCTCTGGCTTCAGCTTGCCAAATGACGCCTTTATGTGCTGTCGGAAAAATACCACTTTCATGCAAGGGCCCTTTCCGTACTGCAATGGAAAAGAAAAAGTTTTATATGAAACTCTATATATGAAAAGGTTTAAGTGGCATCTTTTAGGAATGACAGCCTAACCTATTTGAGTAACAGTAAGGTGATCCAATTGCCAGTGCAAAATAGGTGAAAAGCATATTCTATTAGGTTTACTTATTATTAACTGTCATTAAAGTGTTTTGCATTGGTGGGAAGTGAGAAAGGGTTGCGTTAGCTAAGTAACGTACTGATGCAACAATATAAAAACACTGCAGCATTTAAAACTTATTAATTATATTAATACATTTCTATCACTATATTTATAATATCTTATATTTTCCCTTTTTTATTTGTCTATAGTTTTTTTTACCACATGGTAACAATCTATTAAGTTTATTATGACAGACCTGGGCACCACTTTTGGATTAAGGCGTTATTTATAAAGGCTACATAAACTAATAAATGACTTCTCTAATGGTTAATAAACCGTTTACTAATATTCTAAATATTAGAGATAAGGGATTAATAAAAACAACTTTTGAGTTGCCAGGTCTTCGAAAATTCTTCTCCAGCGTGACACTTTGCTACCACTTAAATTTAGAAGGGCGACCCCTCCAAGCCATCAAGTCCGCAGGTATAAATGTTAGTAAGTCATTAACAAAGGGTACCATGTCTCACTCTCTAATAAGTCATTTAAATTTTACTAAATCGTTAATAAAGGGCTCTACAATAATCCATTCGAGTCTGTAGTTATAAATAGTAATAAGATGTTAATAAATGGATTTTGGCTCAGATCCCAAACAGCCTGTTTCCTGAAGATGAGTAGTCAAACAGTCCAATGGAAGCTAAAAAGACATAAGTGTCATTCTGGAGGAGGATTCCACAATCTCGCAACCCAAATGCTCTTCTTATCACTTACTTATATTTGACCTATAAAGCTAAGTTTGATTTATTAATCAGCAGTAGATCAATTACAGCTTGGAAACCCTTTATAAATTGTACCTTATCAGAAAGTGGCACCCAAACCTTTTAGCAAAAGTGGCTATTTTACAAATCCAGCAGACAAGGACCAGTATTACCATTCTTTTGAAGTTGTGTTTGGCCATCTAATGAAAGTGATGAACTAAAGAGGTCAGAATAAAGAGGCCGTTTCAGTTTTGAGAGGTGAGATGTGGGCTTTATGTAGATGTGGGCTTTTCATTCTGGTGTAGGATCATCCCAGAACAAATCCAACTTTGCTGATACCATCTTTTAAACGGTTTGAAATCACTGTGAGAAACACAGCATTTGCTTTATGCTCAAATTAGAGGTTAATTTCTACATTAAAGCAGTAATAAATTATTTTTTATCACATGGATGGTGGTGAAACAAGCTATAAACACAACATAGACATACGTTTTCTTCACATTACAAAGTTGATATAGCTAACATGGTTAGCAAAGTTACATGCATAAAAGCAAAAGAATAAGATGGAAGATGCTAAAATATTCCATTGTGCTAAGGGGAACTGCAGAGTGTGGTTGACGATAATCTGTGAGTTCACCATTACATGGAAAACCTTTCACATTAAACATTGTCATTTCATCCAAAGGCCTTTTTTACAGCAGAAATTTTGACTTGTCGTAGTAGGGAAAGCATAGGTGTCAATAATAACATAAACAATTGCTCCAGTCTTTTTATCATCTGTGCTTTTCTTACTGTGACACTTGAACATGTCTTCCATTAAAAAGGCCTATTGTTACTTTTAAAATAAAAAGCTTATTTTAATTTCAATACTTGAAAGCTGTACTTAAGAACAGTAATTGACTAATTGTATTTAGTTACTCTCCATTACTGATGTGATACTCGTCTCCTCACAAGTGTAAATGGACTTCTCATAAATATTAACAGTGAGGAGCTTTACATTGAGGGTTGTGTGATTGCCATTGAAAGATAAGGGTGTTTATCTTACAACAGACCTTTGCACAGCTTGGGTGTGTTGCACTGGTCTCGTAAGGAACTTCAGCAGCATGTTTTGTTAGGGATCCTTTAATCTATCACGTGCCCCGCATTATGAACAAGGAGATTTTTGAGAAAGACCTATAAATCGAGAGGTTAATGCAGATTTTCTCTGAATAAAATTAGGTTGACAAAAATAGACCAACTGTAACTTACACACATTATAAGCCGGTCTTATGGTAAAGTCTGTTTCCCCTTCAAATAGTGTTGCACTTTGTGGTTGGGGTTAGGGGTTGCCAAGATGACTGGTTAAGGAAGGCTAATGGAAGGTGAAACAGACTTTGCAACAGGTCTGCCATTTCTCCATTCTCCAGCATCTGGTTCACAGCACCTCTAAGGTCTTTATTAAACCAGGTTGAATATAACATGACACTGTACTGATGTAAGATGATCACATCACACAACCATATGCCCTTACAAGGATGTTGAATCTGCATCCGGTACCAGCAAAGGGAATCACATTGCTCCATAAGAGCCACCTATCGAGTTAAGAATTCAGAGGGACAAGTTATTACAAGAGGGTGGAATATCAAAGAAGAAAGACTCTGATATGCAAAAATATTATTTTGAATGTCTTTTGTTTGGGCAAGAGAAAACTTAACTGTGTGTGTGAGAGAAGGACTGAGTGTGAAACAGTGAAACCCCCCTCTTGGAAAGGGCTTAGGAAAGACATTTGATATCCAAAACTAAAACAGTTCACATACAAGCATGTGATGCCCCAGTGACTTTAGCATGTCATGCAATGCATGTTTTGGCAGCATCACACAACACACTCTGTTCCATTTAGCCTATACCTAATTCTAAATGACAGATCAACCTCACATAATGAATAATACTGAACATAAGCAGGTTCCATTATTAACGCACCCCATGTACAACTGTTGCCAAAGCCACATACAACATGCACAGGACAAGATCTGTATTGAGTGTATTTGTGGAATTCTTGTGATGCCATTTAAAAGGAAAACCACTAAAACATGTTTTCAAATTTAAGTCTACAACTTGTACTGTTATAATAACCTCATGCAGCTTGACAACTGTAATACTTTTGTAACTTACGTGTACTGAACTGTTTATTATGTGAATCGTGTGGTGCCATGACAGAGGGATCAGGACGGACATTCGAGAGGTGCTTACAGTGAGTGAGTGTATGACGTAAGAGGAGGAGAAAAGGCATTGGGGATTATGTGTGTAAAATGTAATACAGCTCAATTTTAGACATCCTCAACACCTCAGGTAAACAAGACAGATTATAACAGTTGGTTCAGGGATAAAGGTAAGTATCTTTTCTCCTTCTCTGACCATGATGCCATTATTTGACCCTAACCTGGCTTCCAATGTAAGTCTAAATTTATACTGCTGTGTTTTTTTTTTTGTTTTTTGTTTTTTTTACTGAAATGGATAAAAACACCCAAAAACATGAAAGAAAACAACAAAAAAACAAACAAAAAAAAGACATAAAACAGTCCTAATGTTCAGATACATTAAATAAGACCAATTGTATTTAGGAAAAAAAAATACAAAACACATTTGTGAAAGCATAACATTTTTATGTTTTGTTTTTCGAAACAGAGCTCAGTAAAAATCACTAACAAAATTGAAATGCAATACAGAAACTGGACTGTACATCAAAGTGGAATCTATGTCTGATGGATCACTTAATCCCATCACTCACCAAATTCACACATGGGACTTTTTTGCAAGTATTGCAAACCTACAATATATGAGATCTGCCACCTAAAGAAGGCACCAACATGTGATAAATTACCATATGACAAATTTACTTGGTTTGGTTTCTTCATTATTTCCGTTAACACAAAAATATTTTACCCTCACACTTTTATTCTTTATAGAATTGTAATATTGTGATTCCATTCAGAGGGTAGAAAAATAGAAATAGGGAGAGAAAATGTTTAATTTACAAATTGCACAATTAAACACTGAAATTTAGGCTTTTTTGTGCATTGGAAAAGCAACAAAAGAAAACTGTTCAGTACATTTTCAGTCGAAGAAAAAAAGAATCAAGCAAGAAAACAGTCCTTGTGTAAATGTAAATTCAGAATAGTTATATGTTATACTGAAACTATCTTGACCAAGCAATCTCAGAACCACAAAAAACGTCTTAGTTAATAATGTACACAAATGTAGACAACGTACCCTTCATAGCAGTCACTCTGTAAAGAAGACAGAAGTTTAACTTCATTCACTTATTCTTAATTTAAAATAAATCAATTAATAAATAAATTCAATTTCATTCAGATTTACGTGGATAATTCAATTTCCCCATGATTCTAAGTCTTTCCAATTAATGTACATCAGTAGTTAAAGGAGGAGCGATTCTGGATAAAGATTGTTGATATTTGAACTCAAAAGCCAAACACCCCTCCTTCCAGTGCTCCTCCAGAAGCTCCACCCCCCAAATTCATAGACGTGCATTGCCAAGAAGAGAAATATGGCAGAATCCAGAGCATTTGCTTAATGAGGGTAAGTTTGCATCAATAAGGGGAAGCAATTTTTATGACTATGAAAATACAGGTGGCATGTGTTTTTTTGTAGGCCTGTCAATATTTAAATAGGTGTTGAAGCCAAATACTAATCTAAGCCAAGGAGTAGCTTAGCTTGTGTACTGGTAACATTATTGTTAGTAACTTCAACAGTATCAGTAACTTATACTCTACCGTCAGTGATACTTCGAGCAACATTGTTTATTGCAATTTTTAAAAGAACAAAGAAGAAAATAACATAGCAGGGTTATACCTCTGATATTATTTAGATCTTCTTCTTATTCTTCTTATTATGTGTAATTCCACAGAATAGCACCTAGGTGGGGGAAGTAATGTTACACATGTGAACATGTGTAATTCCCAGGGAAATAATGTCGCTTGGTCTGTCATAATAAGTAAAATATTTTCAGCTGATTTGCTGAAATAGTGTTTTGTGGCTTGGTCCCAGCCACTTTGTGTGTTTCCCATTTACAGAACCAGGACTGTGTACAAACAGTACACTGATTTTTTTCAGTGTACGCACAGAAGAGACAGCTAGTGGACCGTGAAGATATTTTTGCTGAATTTGACAAACAGTGTATTGGATTAGAATCGCTGACTATACTTTATCGTGACGTAAAGACTATAAAGACTGAGTAAAGCAGATCTTTGATCATGATTGCACTTAGACTTGCAATTCTCCTCAAAATCACTGAAAAAAAACACCTGAATTCTCACATAAATCCACCAGATCATTCAGCCTCTCCTTGAGAGGGAGCATCAGGGAATGATGGGACCTTTAGTATAAAGTGTAAAGTATATCATATTGATTAAAACAAGATAAGCAAAAAGAGAATAAGCACAGAGATTGCACTTTAGTTATCTGAAATGCAGTGTAGATCAAACCGTCATTGGCATGTGGCCTTAACTTGCAGTCTTCAATGATTAATTTTAAACATGCCTGTTTTGAAATGTTTTTGCCACTTTGGAGTGTAACATGCCTTGCGGCTCTACTCTGTAGGCAGTATGTTTGTGTATATGTCGGAGTGTGTCAGGCTGTCTACATGAGTCCACAGCAAGGCTCCTTGTTGTTAGACTGGTCCTCATCAGGGGCTCGGAGTTTCAGCAATGGAGGATCTCCGCTGGCTGGGGTGAAAAACACTTGGCTTGGGGAGGCCACCTGCTCTGCACTGGGTGTCAATTGGAGCTCTGACTGGGCTTGAGTGGTTGTAAGCTTGGCCGCTGCAACAGAAGGCTCCTCCTCTAAGGGTGGGGGCAGGCGTGGAGGAGGTGGAGGTGCAGGGTATTTATTGAGCTTAGCAGCTGCCCGCTGGCGTTTCAGGTCCGCCAGTGTGTGGTGCGATTTCTCTCGAGTCATACTGTCTGCCCCCTCTCCCTCTGCAGACCCAGACCCTAAGCCAGCACACGATGCACGGCTTAGCTGGTAGGAGGCGCTGCGTTCCATGCGACCTCCACCACTCCACAGCTCTCCAGGCACAGAGGCGGCCAGGGAAACAGATGTCCCTTCATATCCTAGTCTGGACACTATTTGTTTTCTGTCCCCAGCCTCCAGTTCCTCTAAATTTGATGTCACTGTACCACCAGCAACCTGAAACACATTCAACAAAGCATTTCATTTAATCAGATTACACTTTATGACAATGTGAACAAAAAAAAACAGTGATAATGAGAGACATTTTCTTAAAAAAGGTCCTCAAGACTGAGCTCACTCACCATGGTGGCATGCTGCTGCAGCTCATTGTCTGTTTCTCTGTCCTCATCGTCGTCCTGTGGATCAGGCTGTCTGCCACGCTCCTGCCACACCATGGCCTCTTTGTGGTGCTCTCGTCGGTACAGACTGGAACGCTCATTCACACTGACACGACGCACCACCTTACTGGTTAGACGAACAAGAGATGGGAACAATAAAGCACTAAATTTCTCTTAGCTTTAAATGTGGCATTTTGCCCCCTCTAGTTCCCTTGAGCACTCTTTTTCCTGGGCTAATGTCCCCTCTCACCCTCTGCTGCCAGTACTAGAGGCTCGTCTTTGCAGTGTGCCCTTCTGCCGGTCCTGGCTCTTCATGATGGCATCATGTTTTTGCTTTAGGTCCATTAGTTTGGCTCTCACCTCCTCATCCATACACACATCTGAAAAGGCAGCAGAAGCAAAGGTTACACACTGAGGTTTTAAAGAAAAGAGGCTGACAAGAACGTTATGATTGAGAGATATTTAAGGCCTGGGTCTGGATGATTGGTTCCTCTTTTAACAGAGACTGATTAAGTATTACATCATTAAAGCTGGAATGTATTATCATCCAACTTATTTTGCTATGTAGAGAGAGGAAAAAAGGCTTTCTGGTCCTACCCAGAGGTGTCTCCTCCAGGACAGACTTGGTGTTTAGGCTGGCTCCATGGGCTACTAGCAGTTCGACCATTTGGATCTATGGAATAAATAAAAACAATACTATACTATTAACAGGTACGTTAGGAAAAGTGGTAGGGCTTTTATGTTTTGGCTTTTCTGCAGTACTTACTTGTCCCCAGCAGGAGGCGGCATGTAGTGGTGTCCAGCCATCAGAGTCCTTCACCTCCACCTGAGCCCTGTTCTCTAGCAACAGCTCTGCCACAGATATGTAGCCATTAGCAGATGCTATATGGAGCTGGGAGAGAAATTCAACGTAGAACACACAGTGGAACACACAATATTAAAATGACTTGTCAAGCAAGGAATGCATTTTACAAATTTAGACAAATGTAAAAGCAAACCAAATACAAAGTCTCTGCCATCTTCCATTTTAAAATTTTGAAAGCTCTTCAGACCTTTTTATTTTTGGCTGAATGTTACGGTATTGGTTGGCATCCCATAATGTTTTCTGGTAGTATTGGAACAATACAACAGACTTTGTGCCAAATTTTAAATGTTCTGTTTCCTAATTTTTGCGTTACTATTGATATTTTTCCAGATTTTGTACAACTGTGAATGCACACTGAGACTACATAAAGTTAAGATCCTTGAGCTACTACATATTAATTACACCACACTGTGTAGGCAGCTTAAATTTTTTTCCCCTATGTTGTCTTTATCTACACGTCTATCTCACCAGTGTTGCTCCATTACTGTCCTGAGCATTTAAGTCTGCTCCACTCTGAAGCAGGGACCGAATGTCAGCTAGCATGGCCATCTCTTTAGCCCCTCTGCATTCATCTATATGGTCCTGAGTTATCCCTACACACACAAAAACAAACACATGGAAAGAAACAAAGATACCAGTTAGCACACAGATTTTGAGTTCAGATTCAGAGTTTGAGAGTAAAGACATTTGTCTGAATTTTGGATTAGGACTGCTCATTAATGCGTGGAACCTGATTTCACATGTACAAAAAATGTGACATTTTCCCTTTATGCATCATCTTTCTTCTGTGAACTCTTAATAATTGCTCTGCAAGCTCTAAGAGGAAAAACTGCAGTTAAAGAAATTACAACAATTTGTCATGACAATAATGTTTTTGATTTGACTGAAGGGGGAATTATACTTCTCTGGGCTGCATGTAGGCAAGTGTGCACAGGTGTCGCTAAAATACAATTACATGGCAGTTTATTTTATACTTGTATATATTATGTTTACGTTTGTTTGTTATCTTAGTTTGAAACCTGTTTCCTGACAGGAGTTAATCAACCAATAAGACTGCTTCACGCAAGGTCCACACAATGTGTTTTTGGGATTTGGGAGGTGTGATGTCGGCTGGTCTGCGAGCCTCTGCCACCTACAGTTACCCATAACACCTTTCTCTGTGCAGGTCTGCAGAAACATTTACATGTATCTTCAGAGAAGCACAATTCCACCATCAGCTTACTGACCCTGTTCAGCCATGACCATCTCCAGCAGCTCGAGGGTGGCCTCGTCCTCACATAGGTCATAAGGCATGTTGCCATCTGCATTGACAGCCAGCAGATCAGCCCCACTAGAGGCATGCATACACAAATATGCAAAAACAATTGGATTAGAGTGCTACACCGTGACATACCCTGATATACAAAGCCACTCAAAAGTATTAGTAAACTTGCAAAGTTTTCTGACAGTCAAGCTGCAGCCATATTTGCATTGTTTATGTAAACAAGATACTTTGGCCAAGAAGGCTCTCAGTCTGTTTATACTTTGGTCTAGAAGATAACAGCCATGAATGGAAGGATTAAGCAACATTTATCATGACACAGTTGATACTAAAGTCCACAATATCAGGTTATGAATGTCTACATCATAATATTGTCACTACTATGACGATTTGAAAAACTTGCTGTGGGAGGAAAGGTGAATAAAAGAGAGGCACTGAAACAGAGTAAAGTTATGTCACTCATAGCCAAACTCACGCCTGAATCAGGAGCTGCACCAGACCAGTGTGTCCACAGGTGGCAGCAGCATGCAGCGGTGTCCATAACTCACTATCACAGGCATTCACACAGGCACCAGCATCCAGCAGGCATTGCCCTATCTCCACAAAGTCATCAATGCAGCACTGAGAAGAAAGGACAGATGTATGAAAATGTATATACATATGAATGCAAAAGGAAGTACAGACAGGAGTCAAAAAAGGCAAAGACAAAACCTATACTGTAGGCAAATAAGCACAAAGAGAATAGAAATCCATGCATCATTATTTAGGGCAACTAATACAGTGGCTTGTGTACTGTGGTTTACATGTGGAATTTGTTTTGAAGATATAGGTGGGTGGTAATTTTGATGAATCTGAACCCATTATGAGATTATTACCAGATGATAGAGTTTGCGAAAGTCTTTTACATCCTAAAATATGGACTTGCTTTGTAAAAACGCCAGGCGATGTATTTTAAAGTTTATTATGTTTTTCTGGAGTGCTGTGACTAAAGTGCTAGCTGAATATAGAGGTGTACTTAGATTGGGCAAAATTTTTGGTTAACCACAGATGGCAGTGTTTGTAGGTGGGAAGCCAGTGAAGGATAATGGCCTTGTCACTGCACTAGCATCTCCCACAACTAGGTGTGTTTACCTGATGCAGGGCTGTCAGTCCATCCTCGTTGACCAGATCTGGGCTTACGCCACTGTTAAGCAGCTCCCTCACTAGAAGAAGCACAACCATACACACACACAAACACACACACAGCATTACATATTCTGTCTGCTCTAAATAGATATGACAAATGATACCAAGTTAGTGTGGGTGTCTGTGTGTATAGAATAACAACGAACTTAAAAGACTTGGCACTATAATAAGCTTCTATCCTGCGCCTGAACAAAGCCATTGAAAACAAAATGCTTGGCCAATTACAATTCAAGTGTAACGTATCCAGTACAAATTATGCAGGAATCACTTCCTTTTAATTGTGGGTTTTACAGAGCAACATACCACCGTCTGACAAGTGCTTATGTCTTAGAAAAGGCCAACAGCAACATTAAGACAAATACAGGGGTTATAGTATCCTGTGACTTTTAGAATGGGCCTGCTTTCACACGTGGTCATTTCAACAGGTGAGCGGGCCCTGGATTAGACTAGTATAGAATAGTCTGAAATCACTTATCATCCTGTCTTGAGCTCCTTCAAATACTTATGCTTGACTGATTTAGCTCTGATTTAATAAAGAGTAATATTAAAGCTCTCCAGTACATAAAATCTAAGGCTCTCTAACATGACTTTTCAATGTGAGTGTGTGTGTTTCTACTTACCCTCCTCCAGGTCATTGCGGGCGGCTGCATCTAGCAGGGTGATGGCATTGGGGAATGTCACTTTGGTGGCCTGTGCCTTCTTCTTATCTGCTTTGGCCCTTGACCCTCGCGCTGCATCCTTCTCCATCTGGAACCAAGCCTTCAGCTGCTGAGCTCGCCGCTTCTGGGCATGCTTCAGGCGCTCAGTGGCACTCAGACGCCCGACCGTGTCCATCTCGGCCAGTAGTTCGCCGTGATCTGCTGCCATGCCACCACAGCACTATGAACTGTCAAGGTGTCTTTGCTTCTCTATTCCTGTTTGTTTATCTTAATCCACGAGGATATTAAATCAAGGGCTTCCAAATTTCTCATATGCCTCCTTTGTGCCCCTTAAAGAGGCCCACCTGTCAGGCCGTCATCACAGATGCTGTTAAAATATCCTTTCATGAAAAAAAATTCAAGCAAGCAGCAACAATGGCTGATGAATGATGAATCAAAACAACTTATTTTGTATCATCAGGTAACATATCTGCATGATTTCCCAGGTAAGCAACACATAAAATCTTTGCAATGTCTCTTTCCCATCTTTTAGATAACAAATTTTATCTTGCCACGGAAAAAAGGCAAGAGAAAGGTGTCCAAAACACAAGCACCCAAGCTGTGGTTTTTAACCAACTGACAGTCCTCCCATCCATGTCAACTGTGGGTAACAGCCAATGATCCACTGGGGGTAAGAGAGAAAGAAAAGGAAAAGTTGGTGCTCAAAAGGCAGAGTCAAACTACTCTACAGGTTAAATGCTCTATTTTAGCTTCTAATTCACAGTGGTGGCAACTGTGTCCAAGACTTAGACCCAAAAGAGCAGTGAGGTTGTGACAATCCATAGTGAAAATATGATTGCAGTAAAAAATAAATCTGCATGATAGGAAAAACCAGGGAGTTCAAGAAATTACAATGAAAAAGGACATGGTAGGATTCACACAAGGTCTACTTCAGGTAATGGTGAGCGAGAGCATTCAATTATCTCCTGGTGATGTGTGGAGACTAAACCAAAGTCAACTTGTCATCGTTGATGCACTTTTTGGAAGGTCTTCAAAAATTGAAAGTTAGGTGTTATGGCTTCAGTAACTTGTTGCTCAGTGACATTGTTTCCGTCTGCAACTGTGGGCAGAGAGACAGAAGAGGCAGAAAAGGCAGGAGAGACAATGTGAGTGGTGTGTTACAATGTAACATAGGCACGCTGCTCACACTGCTCTCCTAATCCTGTTATCTTTAACCCCTAAGCTCCTTCCCTTTACTCCGTCCTTTCCCACTCCCCTCCCGAAGGAAACTTGAGATGGTGGGAGGCTTTTCATTAATGATTGACACACCCTGCAGCACGATACAGACTTTCCTGCCATTGGCATACATACAAGGCAAGACTGACTGAATGATGTTGTGGAAAAGTGGTTAAATAGCTAGTATGTGGCATGTTTCAATGCAAGTATTTAAAATCGCTCAGCAAGTTCGCTCTCATTACCTTCTGTTAACTTCCAAGCCGAGTTACGTGGCTTACACACACTTGGCTCTTTCCAGGCAATTCATTTATTATTTAGGTCTGGGACTGTGAGCACTGAGAGGAAGGTAAACTAGAGGGACTCTGAGATAGAGAGAGTGACTGACAAGACTGTAGTCCTGGGCCTGAAAAGATGGGTTGTGGGTAGATGACAGCTCACCATAAATCTGCTAATTAGATTTCAAATAGATGTACAGTGAATCATAATGACCAGGTAGCAGTTATAGGGTTCCTCTTTGGTTTTTATCTCAACAAGATGACAGTAACAGGTTTAAGGCTTTGAAAAGTGTTTCGGGAAATTATATTTAATGTTTTCTTCCAGGAATATTTCTATACAAAATAATGACATTTTTTTACTTTTATTCTTTATTTCTAGATTTGTGTTTGGATAAACAGGTGAATTTAAAATAGTGCTGTCCTGGTCTACGCTGCTAAAAAGTAATCACATGGAGCTTACTGTATTCATTAAAGAAATAGGTATTTGCAAGTTTTCAGACACATCTAGATTAATCAACTACCAAGTTTGACAAAGTGGAATAAATCAAACTCGTCATAATCTCTGGTTGGTGGATTGATAACTGGGCTGGTGGTAATACAACAGGGCAGCAAGTTAATAAAACTGTTAGGTACAATTTGGTCGATAAAACCAGAAGGGACCATTTTTCATTAGAGCACCCTTCATGAAGAGCTTGAAAGTTGGAAAGAATGGCTTTACTGTGGTTAGTATATCATTTACTAATGTTTTATAGATCTGTTATAAACCCTTAATAACAGCTACTTGTGGGTTGTGTGATTGTTAAAAAAAAATTACTCTGGCCATCCTCTCTGTTTGGTAATATTGATGTTATAAAAATGTTGGTAATCTATTAATAAAGGCCACTGCATTTCACACTTTCTAATAAACCATCAAATTTAGAGTTATATATGGATTTTGTTCTAGATATATGCTGCAGGTTTTTCCAGAGGGTATGTGGTCCATTAGAGTGTCCACCTGATAAACTAAAGTGCTATCTAAAAAGATAAACCAAGTGTCCTGATGAGGAAGGAATAAACAGCTGCTGAAAGGAATTTTTAACAACCCAGCAACCACAAAAGTTCTTCTTATTGTTAGCTTATAACTGATATATAAAGCATCAGTATGCTTTAACAATGAATAAAGCCTTTTGTTACAATGTATAAATCCTTGATAAATGGTGACTTATTAAAAGTACTATAATATGCTAAACACTATTGTTACTTGAAGAATATCATGTAGTATCAGCAGGATAACTACCATTATTTGTAAGTATTACAAAGTAAGTCTAGAAAAGAATCTAAAAGCCCTCTGAACATTAAGATAAATATAGAGACCTACCAATCACAGTTTGCATTATGCCTCTTACTTGACCAAAACTAAAATCTTAGAATTCATTGACTTTGGACAAGACATTTTTGTCATTTTGCTCCTTTACTATGCCCCTTACTATTTTTAGGATACCAAACCTCTTGTGACAAACTTCCTTTGTCACAAGCAACAATGTAAGGATTTCCTTAGACTGAGGTAATAACCTAACACTCCCCCATAGACTGGCTACTACACGGATAATTCATTCAAACAATACAAACAAGAACATGGACTTGGAATGCACAGGATCGAGACATGGATGATGAATATTAGGTTCATTTATAACATACCAATTATGCATGAGGCAGCTTTCTTTAACCTGTATTCCTCCTACAGGAAAAAGCCATGGTATCAAAGTCTTTGATCCTGTTGAAAGGTTAAAAGGAAACAAACTAGTTGTATACCAAGCCCTTAAGGAACAATTAAGGGTAGGCCATATTCAGTTAGTCACATGTAGTTGGTCAACCACAGTTAAATGAAAAAGGGAGGATATTTTGTGGTATTTTAAGGGGCTTTAAAGGCTCAAAGGATTGAAGAAATGGAAAATCTCTGCAAGAACTTAACTGCTGTATTAGTGGAATAATTCTAGGCACAATCTAAAAGATCAGTGGAATTAAAAATCCCAATCTTAAAATTTATTTCTGTGTGGCTCACAAATTAAACTAATTTTTACCAGGAATTCATTCTTAAGGCTGTATTTGACTCATATTTTGGTATTGTTCACAACAGATTAGAGATCATGACAAATGCAGTGATGAAAAAGGGGCTTACAAACAGACCCAGACGTAAGCAACCAAAAGGCCATCTGGATCATACAATACAGCTGCTTAATTCTCTGTTGCTTCAGAACTTCAATATTTTTTAATTTTTTTTACAAAGAAGATGTTTCAAAGGTTCATTGTATCGTTTGACTGGAGTCCAATAACACTGTAATACTTTGCTGATTATGTCATAACAAACAGTATTAAATGTTTTGTCAGCTTCAATTTGATGACAGTGCACTTCTCAGAGAAAACAATTTAAAGCATAAAGGCCTCTAGTTTGATGTTCTTAGATTTGTCTGGATTTGTAATGTTACCCTGAGAGAACATTGTGACAATGAGGGCTGCCCTCATTGGTAATTGATAACCTCCTGTTAGAGGTGAATGAAATGATTTGTATTTAAACCCAAGAAAACATCACTAAAAAGTAATATCCATATATAAAGCAGCTTGCAGATAACAGTGTGGGCCACTAACTGGGCAGACAAAAAAATGTGTGTTCCTTTGTCTCCATCTCCATTTCTTTTTATAACCAATCTAATCACGTCATCATGACAATAAAACCGGTTTACTACGGCGTCATCCTCAACTAGAAAATACTGCCTCATCCAACTGCAGGATTTGTGCTGGCCTGGTAATACACTGTACTGTGAATCTTACACTGTATACTTAGCTGTAAGTGCAGGTTCACAGTGTGTTTCACAGATATACAGAAACCCAAAGATGAAAGTGATTATATGGCTTCTCAAGGACATCAATGACAATATGACTACTACTGTTTTTTGTTGGATACAAGACTTGTTAGTATTACTTTAAAACAGGAAGACAAAGTGAAGTATTGGTTGGTGAGAGGTCATTTTATTTACAATAAAATTATTTTTCTAGCCCACGTTGAAAGCAACATGGAAGAAGGATATTCTAAATCAACAAAAAACTTGTTCTCAAAAAGCAACATAAACCTTCTCTATCTGTCAATGTGACTATGTGTTGGTCCAAATATCATCACTTAAACAATCAGCACAGAGTCACCTGTCTGATAACAAGTTAATTACCACTTTAAAAGCCATAGATTCCTTTGTGTGTTTCTAAATGGACCATGATAAACCTGACTGATGGTGTGTCAGTTACCTAAGGTACATAATATCCGTTGATATGCTGGTACATTAGATGGGTGATCTGCTTTGCAGAATGTGGGTCTATAAAATCATTTGAAGGGTCATTGATTAGGCAAGTGGCAATAGTAATTAGGCTTACTCATTACATAAAGCGAGGTTTTTGAAAGAAAAAGGCTGTAAAGAGATATGCACTTACAATTATTGGAGTGACGCCGATCAGCAGTGGTATGTCAGTGAATAAATGGCATATGCCATTTAATGAGAAGTGGGAAAAGGCATGCCAGACTGAGGGTTATTCCCATTTATGGTGAATAATAAACACTATGTAACATGTATTAACATTCCCTCAACCATATTAAATATGATCCAATTAGGTCTGTCACTTTTTATTCGAAATTCAAACAAACGTTGAGAAAAAGTTAATATTTGAACTTTAATAACCTGTTTGAATCCAAAATTTATAGTACATGAGCATAACAGACTGTTCTAAGTAGTTTGCTTTATGATCCAGGAGAGGACACTCTGAAACTTCACTATCAGCTTGACCTACAGCATGCCCTCAAATTGACCTATCAGTAAACTAAGCTAGTAATGTTATGTTGTTTGCTGCGAAAATGGAGGACACTAGTAGGCCTGTCACGGAACTACTTTTGTTGGACGGTATATTGTCCCACAATTAATTCCGATAAACAATATAATTTTCATTTTAAGACCATTTTATGCCATTGATATAATAATATAATAGCATAATGATACAAGTACACCCTTTCAAAGGGCAAATAACTTTTAATTTTTAAGAAAATTCAGACATTGGAATTGAAAAGTGAAGAAATGTTAAAATATCCTAAATAAATGAACCATAAATAAATAATAATAAAACAAAGTTGACATGCAGACTAATTTGCGTTAATGGGCTCTCAGTGATTCCCACAGGTTGAGAATTTACAAATTGCTTGTCATTTCATATTTGTTCGAACTTGATTTTTGGAAAAAGTGGCAGCCGTAGATCCAATGTATGATCATGTTGCACAGATAAACATGACATGCTAAAACAATGCAAATGTAACCATTTGGCCAGGGCGCTCGATATTAGTATTATTAATGATTAGTCAGACTCACTACAATGGCAAGGCTAATGTGTTAGCTAAGGCTAGTTCTAGTATTTGCTTTGGTTACATCACCAAAGATATATGAAATGATTTTACAATCAGTGTCACAAAAGCACTGCCTATAATCTAACAACAGACTGAGAAAGAATAATAAAGCACATTTAATATGACATGGTACATTGTCATAAAGATAATAAAAAATATATAAGATTTACATCTGTACTTCTCATAAAATTATCATTCTTTTTTCACCAAATCTGCATATTCATCAAGGGGTGGTACTGGCACAGGCTGTTGGTTACTGTTGAGCCAGGAGTGGAATACCAGTGTTAAGAGGCCTCTGCCATTAAGGAAATGGTATGCATACAGTATGTTGGTGGAAAACAACTGGGCACTATAGAATCGGCATATTCCACTGAAACAAAAGTGGCATACCATCAGCTACTTAGCGATCTTGGCGCTCCCTAAATATTGACCAGCGCTGACACATACACACATGCAGATTGACACATACACACTTATAAATACTCTTATTCTCCTACTCATAATACATTTATATGCACAAACACACTCAAACATGACAATTTTCCTCATCAGAGGTCTAGGCAGAGCAAGCCAGAAAACTCAAATCTCTGCAAAAAGCTAATCAGCGCAGGGTACTGGAATGGAGCTGAGGCATAGGCCCACACACTGATGTTTACTCTTGAGCCTGGCTAGTCCAGGTATATAAACATGAAAGACACATCTTGTCCCATCAGAACACAGGTCCAAACACAATAGCATCAGTAGAGCACAGACCTCCGCCAAGGCAAGAACATACATCAGACTTCGTAGGAAAAAATTCATTTTCATAGTAAATGATCCGGATCTGGTCAAAATTTCTGTTACTGTGAATAGTTAAGTAAGTTGAAGATAAACTAATCTCCAAAAGGCATAAAGTTGTAGATGAAAAATTCTTATCAACATTTTAAGCAAGATTAGTATATTACTTTTGTTTTGTACAATTTTAGAGTGAAAAAAAAAGAAAGGAGCACCACACAAAAGTTTGGGCACCCCAAGAGATTCGAGCTTTCCGATAACCTTTACCAAGGTCTCAGACCTTAATTAGCCCGTTAAGGCTATGGCTTGTTCACAGTCATCTTTAAGAAAGGACAAGTCATGCAAATTTCAAAGCTTTAGAAATACTCTGACTCCTCATACCTTGTCCCATTAATCAGCAGCCATGGGCTTCTCTAAGCAGCTGCCTAGCACTCTGAAATTTAAAATAATTGAAGCCTACAAACCAGGAGAAAGCTATAAGAAAGCGTTTTCAGGTAGCGGTTTCCTTAGTTTGTGATTTAATTTAGAAAAGGCAGTTAACAGGGACAATGGAAGTCAAGCTGAGGTCTGGAAGACCAAATAAATTTTCAGAGAGAACTTCTCATAGGATTGCTAGAAAGGCAAATCAAAACCCTCGTTTGACTGCAAAAGACCTTCAGGAAGATTTAGCAAACTGTGAAGTGGTGGTGCACTGTCATACTGAGCAGCGACACCTGCACCAATATGACCTTCATGGAAGAGTCATCAGAAGAAAACCTTTTCTGCGTCCTCACCACAACATTCAGCATCAGAAATTTGCAAAGAAGTATCTAATCAATCCTGATGCATATTGGAAACAGGTGCTGTGGACTGATGAAGTTAAAATAGAACTTTTTGGCCGCAATGAGCAAAGGGTATGTTTGGAGAAAAAAGGTGCGGAATTTCATGAAAAGAACACCTCTCCAACCATTAAGCATGGGGGTGTATCAATCCTGCTTTGGGCTTGTGTTGCAGCCAGTTGCACAGGGAACATTTCACTGGTAGAGAGAAGAATGGATTCAATTAAATACCAGCAAATTCTGCAGCAAACATCACACTGTTTGTAAAAAAGCTGAAGATGAAAATAGAACGGCCTCTCCAACAGGATGATGATCCTAAACACACCTCAAATTCCTGGGGCTGTAGTGTCCCATTCGACTGGTCGATCGGTTGGTTGATATGCTCTAGTCTGACCAAATTCTCATTGGTAAGAAAATTCCTGGTGTTACTTTCATATGGAGAAAAACACTACATTAATGGTCTTCCAGGATTACTCCATTCTTTACTGCAGCGGCGGAAGGGAAAGACTAACTTTGAACTTGCCAAACCTAATGGAGACTGCTAGGTCCAACTTATTTAATGTTTATGAATGTTTACTCAGATTCAGCTCCAAACTAACTGACACCATGTCAAAGAAGTCGTCAGTGTGGCTGCATTTTGTTAAAATGGATGACCAAAAAGTCGAGTGTAAACTTTGCAAACAGCAGCTCAACAACCAATATGGCATATCAAAAACGTTAGGCCAACTTATCTGCGTTAGGATACTCAGTCAACCTTCGTATTTAATGCTTGAGACTTTGAGCGTATATTCCTCAATAGTTCTTGTGCTGGGATCACCAGTTGATATAGTTCTATTTTCAGAAATCATATGAATATGGTCAGGTGCACACTCACATAAAATGATTTTATATGTTGCAAATACTAGCTTTTTGTGTTTATTTATTATTAATTTAGGCTAATAAGGCTACCAAGTAGACTGCACTCAGTGCACTGTGGCCTATTCAGTTAATCTAGAGATACCGAGCAGATTTTTTCCCAAACGACCAAGCAATTGGTTGAAGAGTAGATAAGATTTCAGTCACCCAAGACTTTCTTTGGTTGAATACAGCCCTACAAAATCCGCAATGGACTACCTCAAGGGGAGCGAGCCTAAGGTTTTTCCATGGCACTCACAGTCCCCTGACCTAAACATCATCATAAATCTTTAAATAAACCTCAAAAGAGCAGAGCATGCAAGACAGCCCAAGAATCTCACAGAACTAGAAATCTTCTGCAAGGAAGAATGGGAACAAATCCACCTAACTGAAAGACTCTTAGCTGGCTACAAAAAGTGTTTACAAGCTATGGTACTTGCCAAAGGAGGTGTAACTAAGTACTGACCATGCAGGGTGCCCAAACTTGTGTTTCAGGCCCTTTTCCTTTTTTGTTATTCTGAAACTGTAAAAGATGGAAATAAAAAAGTAATCTTGCTTAAAATATTAAAGAAATGCGTCATCTTTAACTTCAAGCGTTTTGGAAATCAGCTCATCTGTTAATCACTTAGTTAATCACAGAAATTTCCACCAGGGGTGCCCAAACTTTTTAATGCCACTGTGTATTTATTTGCCCACACAAAAGATAAAAAAATTGATACTTTGAACAAAAGCAATTAAATAAATTCAGCAATGAAAGGAAAAAAATACAGCAAAAATTACATTAATTCCTCTGTGATGTTGTGATCTTATTTCATTGGTGTATCTGTGTCTTGTAGATTTTGCTCTAATCAATAGAATGAATCCCAATAGGCCATTTGAGAAATTCTTGTCTGCTATCAGTGGATGCAGAGCCCTAAGCTAGCATTTCTTTAGTCTCAGTTAGTTTTTCCTCTTATAAATTAGCCCCCTGCACAAATGGATAGGGGGGAATTTGTTGGTGGCTAAACTGTGTAGGAGCCTTGTGATTCCCTGAGTCAGGCAGAGGCCAGACAAACAGGTAAAGATGAGGTGAGGTCACTAACACTGTACAAACTCTGGCATGGCAGGACATGCACAACAAGAAATAAGACCAAATATTGTTTGTTTAGAAAAACACCCAGCATCAATCTGACATTTGTAGACCTCAAACTTTTTCCACCTATTGACCTAACAGTAAGGGCTGTCGTCAGCTGCTCACAAACATAAACTTTCATACATAAACTTTCATTCAACACCTGGAATGAATAGACTACTGTCACACACACACATTTATACACTCATACACAGCGACATTCATCGAGTGGGCGGTACTTAAGTGTAAAAATTTGTGACCTCACAAGAACATAACAGAACACACAGCCAAAACTTCTACTCAGCCTTACATCTGGCTACAGTGGGAAAAGGCAGATGGCACTATGTGCTGCAATAATGGTTTGCCATCATAGAAAGACATTGCTCAGTCATTGTGTACGACCACCAGCCCCGTGTGCTGTTTGATGTGAGCTGCAGGACCTGCCCGTTCAGTGAAACAAACAATGCTGAGTCAATACAGCTCGATGATTCGGGACTGATCCCGCCTGCAATATGAAACAATGCTGAATGACCTAAACTGCCTGCCAAATAATCAGAAAGGCCGTTTTTCCCTGTCACTCTGCAACTTAAAAATCACTTATGAGGAAAGCAGAGCTGAAAGGCTCTGTTGATTAATTAATTAGTTGTTCGTAGGACAAAACAAGACATTTGAAGACATCCCCTTGGACTCTGGGAAAAATGCAATGGGTGATTTTTACTACTTTCTGACATATGGTAGACAAAACTTTTAATATATAATTCAAGAAAATAAATATGAACATGAACATTACTTTGGTCCTGAAGGATGGATAGACCAAGAATGACTACAAAAGAGAGAGGGAGGGGGGAATCTACTTGAGAAGAGGTGGGCACATTAAGTCCTGTCATGTGTAAAGGTTTGAGCTGCTCCATATAATCACCCAGAAATCTCAGTAATGCCACAGAGTAGTAAGAGTAGGTAGAGAGTAAGAGGCCATGAGAAAACAGAGTGTGCACGTGTAATGGAGGCAGATTTGGAAATATTCAGACATTTTTTATGATATATAGACAAAAAGGAAAAGAGTTGCAGCTTTTTCTGGAGGACAGGATATGGAATGAGAGGGTAAGGGGATGTGGAGGAAATAATGTGAAGGAGATAGAAGAGAATATGAGGAGGAGGAAGGATGGGGAGGAGACAAACAGACTAGCCTACTTTAACTCCTCTAACTGTTCCTAAGAAGGAAGCAGGGTCATGTCATGCAGGCACAGAGGTGGAGAGAAAAACAGGGATTAAGAGTCTTTATATTGTTCCCACAGGATGAGCTGATGTATATGACATCCACCCGCAGAATCTCTCACTTTTAAACATACAGACATGATGCATCAGTAAGAAATGACAGAAAAACAAGGGGGAGAGAGAAGGAATGTAACAGAGAGTCAAACTCGAGCAAAAACAGTTTGACCTTTAAATAACTGCTTGAGTCATCTGACCTGTTGGATTTATCTTATCATAAAGAAAAAAACTATATTGGGACAATCAAGAAATCTTTTTATAATGATTACCTCAAGTTACAGACTGGGTTCAGGTCTTTCTACAGTATTGAAAAAAGTGCTTGGCCGGTTAAGATAACCTGCTGTTGCTGCAACTGAGGATGCATTCATGCATCTAAATTCAGTCAGCATTCCCCTTTGCAAGATCACATGGGTTACAGTCCACTAAAATATAAATACTGTGTTGATCTAATATTTCTTATGATTTCCTCCTATTTCTTGAGTTTGATGTCATGATAGTGTGAATGTGTGTGTTTGTTGTCACGTTTAGTATCAAGGAGCCTTAAGTCTCTTCCAGTACGTGATCATTACACAGAAAACAAACAAGATAAACAAAAATCAACAATTCTTTTTTCCTTGAAATAACATTTCCTTTGAAGATTGAGGGTGTACCAATGATTATTTTCATAATAAATTAATTTTGCAATCTGTTAATCTAGTATTTTTGCTAAATTAGATTTACTGAAACTATTAATCGCTTTTCAAAATAGGTTCTGATTAATTATCTATAAGACAACTATTTGATTGATCAAATAACTGCTACAGTTCTATAGAAGATATGGGGGTTAGCACAAGAACATGACAAGCTGTACAATCTAATGCAATCCAATACAATAACCCTGCAAGAAAAACAACTTATGTCATGCTAAAATAGTTTAAATTGAGAGCATGTCAAAGAGGTGTTGATTAAACTCTATGTATATATTTAGACTAATTTTAGACTAATTTTACTGTTTACTTTGTCCATCTACCTTAAAGCATTAATCACTATAACTACGTCGCTATAGTACTGTGTAACATTGGATCTATCCAACGTTGAACTATGAGCTGCAGCCTGTAATGTAAAGTGTCATACAGATTTGTGCCATCCTATGCATTAGTGATTATAATAAGACTTTGTCCTTCTTGTCTTATCACCTATCACTGAGCTGTGATACTCAGCCTGTCGAAAACGTAAACGTTGGCGATTAACTGCCCTGTAACTATTCACTTTAAGAGTTTGGTACATTCACTGTAAATGGCCATAAAAATGTTTTTGGAACAACGGAAGCTTTACTCGCTACCCATACCGCGGAGGATTAACTGTGAGCAGCAGATTAGCTAAACCACCTAGCGGTCCAGATAGGCTCAACAGGTGGCAAGTCTAACAGGTAACGTAGGCAGCTCATTTAAGATACCTGGCTTCAGTCATCGCCCCCTGGAGCAGATAAAGTCAATACCAGCGAGTTTATTCTAACTGGGTGAGTCTTAATTGTAAAAAATGGTAAGAACACCTGATGAGCAGCGATAAAGTCAGCTATCATTGACGTTGTGTCATGCTAACGTTACCTTAGCCTCAGGTTAGCTTACTTTTCAGCTACACTACAGTCAGAGTCATACTGGTGTTTAAATTAATTGAATGTTATGTCGCCTCAACGACAGTTCAACTGATACAAGGCGAGTTAAGCGAGCAGGGCGTAAAGTATCGGCGTAAAGTGATAGAAAACAACCTCGCGACATCTTACCTGTTGAGTTGTCTGTCAGGGTTAGCTCCCGTGCAGGTCTGCCGCTGTGAAATTGAATCAGCTGCAGTCCTCTGTCTCTCCTGCTCCAGCCAGCCCTCGCGGGTAATGCTTCACCATAACAACCGGACCTGCGCCCTCTCCTCCCACAGGACAGATTCCACCAGAGGACGACAAAGTCTTCAAACTGTGGATCTACGTTACTTATGAAAAAAAGACAAAAAGAACATAACATTTAAAATAAAAGAACAATATAAAACAGTAAATTAGTAATATGTATTAAAAATGCTTGCATAACCAGGTTGGCTTTAACAGCTTTTTAAAATTTAGGACAGTCACTCAACTGATCTGATACTGAGGGGGAGTTTGGACTATATTGTTTGAGCTGAGACAGTAAAAGCATTGATCCCCTTTTGTCTTAACCCTGGGCCGTGGAACTTAAACATGCTTACACCATTTGGTTGCTAGTCCTTAGAGGTATGGGTGCAGAATAAGGAGTTAAAAGATCAGAAATGAGGATTTAAAGTTAATCAAAAGAAATTCAATTTTAAAATGAGACTCTTCATGTGCAGATTGAAGTTGAGGCACGGATCAAAAACAAAAGATTTGTGGCTGATGTTTTAAATTAGCTGTCAATGGTCCAAGATCAGGGGTGATATTGTGGACATTGCCGCCATATCAAGCACCATAGCAGTTGGCTGCGGTATCACAATTAACATTTAGGTATTCCAAAAGACATTCCTTTGTTCAGTTTAAGTACATTTATCAGACATTACACAGGACACTGAAAAAAAAAGTAAAAGAGGCTTTAAAGATGCAAATAGAGTACATTAATTTCATGTGTATCAAGGGACCCAGTAAAAAAAATGTGAATAAAAGTGAATCTTTCAGTCAAAGGACCGTCTTCAGCAGAATTCTTGACATATATTAAATGTTACTTGTGTAGCAGCAGAAGAAGAAAGGTAGCACTGAATCAAGGCCTAATGAAACTGTCACTACATTTTTTCACATACAGTACGGGCAGATTTATAAGTATGGTCCTATTCGATCTTTTTAAAAGATATACGAACAGATAAAATAGATACTGTAGGCCCCAGTTCCTTGATTACAACATTGAAAGCAGATCACGTTAAGGAGTGCAGTCATCAGGGCTTTAGTACCATATGACCACAGAACTATTGTGTGTCAGAAAAGTGATAGAAAAAGAAGCTTAGAGATTTTTTTCCCAACTACAGTGAGTAAAGATATTTCAAGAATCATGTAACTATAAATCTAAAGCTCTTGTAGCTTGTCTTCACAGTGAGGTGTCTGAAAGTTATCCCAAAGAGAATTTGGACATATTATAGAAACTATAGAAAAAAGACAATTTGTAATCTATATAAAAATAGTATGATATAATATTTAAATTTTACATCACTGACCTACATCTTAATTTTTATGGGTAAGTGCACATGAGGAAAGACAAAACACACCAGCCTGTAAAAACAAGTTTTTGTGTGGCATGCCATACTGTAAAGGCACCCCAGCCTTTTTTTTTTTTTTTATTAATTCGAATGTAAACGGTGTGTTGGGTGCAAAAGTTAGTGTTTGTATGTACACCTATTTGTGACAGTGTTCACCTTAGCTGTAATATATCTGGTTTGACAAATATGAAAGCACTGCCGTCTTCTCACAATAAGCTATTAGGGTACGTTTTCTCTCATGGTTTTTGTCTCTCTTGACAATACACTCAACACAAGCCTGAACAAGCACTCCTTTCACATCCTGATAATTAATATCAATTTCACCAAGCTAACCAACCTTACAGTTAGATGGTTTTGAACACTGAATGTCTGACTGGTTGCTTAATCCAAAAGGGGCTCCCAGCAGCATCACAATCAGTTTATACTACCTAGAAGCAGATAGATAGTGATGACCCTGTAATCTGTTGACCCCTGCAGTGAACTGACAAACCAACACAGTGGTGACACTCTGCAGAGACACAACATTGAAACAGCTTGGAAGTATGGGCTACTGTTACCATCTCTGGTCCTCAGGATAAGGTAACAGTATAGTGTTTCAAATATAGGAACATTTGCATTGTAAGTAATTTCTGTAAATTTCTTTTAAGAATCTCAAGACTCACCTTTTTAATCTTGCTTTTATGTAGTCTGTATCCTAGTCTTTATTTTTTCTTACTTTACTTCTTACGTTTTTTTTAAATCATTTTCGAGTATCTATATTATTCCATCCTTTTATTTTATTTTAATGCTGTGTTTGCCGATATTATATATATTATATATATTTATTTATTTTAAATGTTTTTTATATATGTACTGTGTATACAATGATGTGAAGCACTTGGATTTTATGCACCAGTATTGTATGTACTACTGCATTGTATGTATGAAAGGTGCTATACAAATAAAGTTTATTATTATTATTATTATTATTATTATTATTATTATTATTATTATTATTATTATTATTATTATTATTATAACATTTCACCATGTGATTTCAAACAAAAGAACAATGAAAACATAAAGTGTCAGCTTTTTATAATTAAATGTTTACTGCTGTTCAGTGGAACAAAAGTGTCATAAGAGCACCATAAGCGTAACTAATAATGATAACAAAAGAAGCCAACTTTGTTAAAAGGTCAGTTGACCCAAAATAACAAAAAAAGCATATATTCTCACTTTCCTCTGATGGTATCAAGCTGTCTAAACCAATTTGTGCTCATAGTTTTGGTTTTATAGATATCCATTTTTGAGATGTCTGCATTCACTGCAAGAGAATGGATTTAAATGGAATTTAATTTGTGGTAGTCAAAGCATTTAAAAATGATATTTTTAAAAAATCAACAGCATCGTATCTTTCCAGAAGTGTGTCCAGAGTACTTCTATTGGAGCTTCTTCGTACTGAAGAAAAAAGTCCCTAAGAAAATGCGTGACTGTGTGTCCTGTGGATGCTCCAGATGAATTGAGACACCATTTCTGAAAAGAGATGTTGCTACTAATTTTTTTTCACAAATGTCTCTTAATTTTATAGACAAAAGCTCAAGAACCTCTGATGTAGGTTCTGAATACCTCAAACAAGTCTTTTGGTGTATATTATAATACTTTATCAATCTGCATGTCAATGGCCTCCGCCAGGGGACTACAGATGGAAATGAGCTTTTAGCTATATTCGGTGCAATAAATGTATGGTTCATCATCCATGTTAAATAAGCAAAATAAAAATAAATAATTGTAAAACAAAGAAAAAAGTCATAGTTTAGACAACACTCTTGCAGTCACAGAGCAGTTACAGTACAATGAAAACTTTCTCTCATTTTCTCTGTCACAGAAAAACTAAACTTCATTTCTGCATCTTAGTATCAGGATGCATCCCAGGACGACTTAGGAGGGATTTGTCCAGACACAGACAGCCTATGTGAATGGCGTTGTCTTGGATGCTATCCTATTTATTTGATTTTCCATTCTTCTCATGGATGGCTCACTAATCCGAGCAAAACCTATCAACTAGCACTCCAGCAGACAGGAAGAGATAGACAGTTTGTATGTAAATCAGCTTGTTTGGCACTGAGCATTTCACTGTGAGAAGTCATGTAAATTAGAATCTAAATATTGTGTATGATGGCTTAGGGGTTTGCCTGTACATGTGTAATTTTCCCCCTCATGAGGAGAAAACTCTCATAGACAACAAAATGCATCAAGTGAACTAGGACATTTACTTTTGAAGAGAGAATGGTCTCTAAGTGACTTATTTCTGGAGAACTGTCAAGTTTATTATTTGGGTGAGTAGGGCTTCTCACTGAATTTTCAGTAAAACCACTAGAGGGGGGACAAACTATATGACTATGCAATAGTGTGTGGCAACTAGAGAGGAACCTGATTCATGCAATTCCCAGCAGGTGAAGGAGGTTTGCTGCTCATCCTGTTAGAAAAAAAACATCTGACTTGGAAAACAAGCTCAAACATTTTGTGTATTACTGCAAAAGTTGTACATTCATGTGGTAAGTTTTTCACACAGAGGAATTATTTATGAAAAGGATGCCAGCGCTTCTGTGCAAGAAAACTAAAATCAAATAGTTGGCTTTATATTTGCAATCTCTTGACAGGATCTGCCCTTTTACCCTGCTAACTGGAAATTTAATGCTAAATTGCTAGAGGTCAAGTGTTATGTGATGTCCTTAAAACAAAACGCACAGTAGCACTTAAAGTGGAAGGTGAATACATTTTTCAGGTAAGCCAGGCACAGCAAGCCAAATGTAGGTTAAACTCCATGCGTAATGCTTAATTATGAATTAAACAATATCGTGATGGAATCATAGTTTAAATTGTGTAATATCAGTTAGACGAGAGATGCAATGTGAAAGTCGACTTGTTTCTGATCTTTTGTTTTTGTCTTTCTGGTGACAAATCTTGGTGGTACAATCACTTGATTGAAGACAGTTGCGTTTCATTATCCTATAAGACGTAATATATCCATTTGTGGAATAAAAAGGGGGAATAAATAAACTTTAAAATAACCTTTAGAGGTTAATGTCAGTTTATGCCTTGTGAGACGATAGCTATAGAAAGGTGGGTTGTAGTAGTTGAGGCAGTTTCCAACTGTCGGGGAAAACGTGATTGCTCCCGTTTAAGGTGTGAATTTCCTACCCAACTACAACACTTTGCAGCTTGTAAGCGCCAGAAAACCCACATATGGTGTTGAATAGCCCCTGTATTTCGTCACATGCTAAGCAGATTCTTTGGAAAGGAACAGTCTCCAGCTTGCCAGTGGGGTTCCTTCTAATCCCACTTGTTTTCACTGTCTTGCTGAGAAGCAAGGGTTTGCACATTAGCACTACGCTAACTTGAACAAAAGACATACATTCCCGAAACTTAGTCTTTCAACATCGAATGCCAACCTGCAAAGTCCCAGGGAGACCCTACTGTTGCGTGCTCTCAGAGCTCTACAATAATGCCTCCAAATTATTTATTTTGCATTTGCTGACCAATTCCATTTTGTTAACCCTTCAAAATAGAATAGCCTTTTTGATGGGTTAACACGTGCATGGCTCTCTGGAATAAGGTTAACCTGTATCAATAATTCTCAGATACTTTGAATTTGTCAAATCTAACAGAAATTCCAAAGACTCAAATGATTTATTTGATGTAGCTTATTTAAAGCAATGATTCCTTTATTATTGCAATTGACAACTTCTTATCTTCCAGTGTGTATATTAGCCTATCCTTATGTATATTGTTCGCCAAAAATTGTTGATTGCATGTAAGCCTCAATCGAAATTGCTTGTCTTGTACCCCACCCCATCCCCCACCAGTTTTAATTTTCGCCTCTGCGCCCAAATGTCACTCTCGAGAAGAAAGTCTTTAGTATTATTAAACACTAATTTAATAGTGTAGGTTTTATGGAGCTAATAAGACTGAGATTGCCTTCCCCAAAAACGCACTTTACGTTAAGCTTCCGTGCGTAAATCTTCTCAGCACTGTTTCCAAAGCAAACTCGGAATCTGCTCTTTAAATGGCATGTTGATATTATCTTAAGGGTTATTTACAGGTATACGTTCTCTCTCTCTCCCCTCCTCGTTGGATGCGGGCGGGGGGCGATCAATCATTCTGCTCTCAGATGACGCGTCATTCTCTTCTCGATTACGCAGCGAGATTTACATGAAACTGTTAATTGTTTGCTCTTCAAATAGAGTCAGCTTGGAGCCAGCAGTCTGCCAGAAGTTAAGGACCGACTCTTTGACCTCCATCCCCCTCTCAGAGCTCCTGTCCGAACGTGCGGGTCGATCTTCCCCCTTGCTGATCAGCATGACAAAGCACTGGCCGGAGCAGATCCTCTTGGCACCACCCGCTCTGTCCCACATTGGAGAACACCACGACCATCACCTTGACTTCCACAGAAATGCGCAGCAGAGTTTTCCTACCAGCGGCGTAACGCGGAACTCTCCAGCCCAATATTGGTCTCACCATCCGGCTCAGGTGGTTCCCCGGCAGCTTCAGCGCTTGGAGAAGCCAAGCCCCGAACATTTCACCAGCACCACGGCACTCATGGATAAAACCATACCACCCTGCTCATCATACCATAATACTCAAGATGCCCACTTCAAACAGGAAACCCGGGATTCGTGGAACAATGAAAGGAAGAAGAGTAGCACCAGCGATGGGAAGAAAAAGAACTATCAGCGGTATCCAAAACCACCGTACTCATATCTTGCTATGATCGCTATGGTCATTCAAAGGTCCCCAGAGAAGAAACTGACATTATCTGAGGTAATTATGAAAATACATTGTTCATGTGTGTGAGTGCACAGCACTGTGATGGGTATATGGCGCACGGTGCTGCTCTGCTGTTCAATTTATTTCCGAAGTATTATTAAGGAAAAAAACTCAATTACAAGGATCTGTAGTGTGTCTGTAGTGTTTGCATAACAGGAAAGGACTCTGTCATATTTTTTCTATTAATTGTATTGACAATGCATGGGAAGATGGCTATTTCACCGTTTATAAGGTGACACAAACCAGCCACCTCTTGGTGACACTTGAGTGACCACAATCCCTACCATTCTTGATTTGCTTTGATAAGGTAACCAGAAACCAGACACTGATCTTTAACAGGAAAGTGATAAGATACAGTACCTGGTAAAATCATCTTTCAGTTGGCCTAATAGGTTCTGTGTATTCTTGTTTTTTTCGTACTATAAAGTAACTGCTTATGCAATTTTAATTTTTACATTATTTAATTTTAAGATCCATATTGCTTTATTTTTTTAATTAATAACATCCAGCTAAAGTGTACAGCATGTGCAGTTGGCTTCCACTTCTGCAATCAAGTCTGAGTGTACTCAGGTACAATAACAATAACTTTTAAGCCCCAGTAGATCTATGTAAAGTCATCAGTCATCAAATCAGTGTGCATTTAGTTAGTATTGTGCTGTAATTAGTTCTGCATTACACTAAAATACTCTGAGTACCAGACAGTCATACTGATAACTTTTGTTTAATTTCTAGATCCTCAAGGAGATCAGTACCCTCTTCCCATTTTTCAAAGGAAACTACAAGGGCTGGCGGGATTCGGTGCGACACAACCTCTCATCTTATGACTGCTTTGTTAAGGTTCGTACGTTGAAACTTTATAATAATTTAATGGACAATACACTAAACTTGTGTCAGATCTGTGGCCTTGAAAAAAATATTGCTAGAAGTTTACTTTGCTATACAGCTACTGTAGATGAAAGATAAAATATTGTTTTATTTTGATGATTAATTGTGAAAATAGGTCAGTACTGCCTGACTAGGTTGTCAGGCCAAGCACTTATCTCGCTGTCCATTCTCCCACCACCTGAAGGTACTGAAGGACCCAGGTAAGCCCCAGGGCAAAGGCAATTTCTGGGCGGTGGAGCTAAGCCGTGTTCCTCTGGAGCTCCTTAAGAGGCAGAACACAGCTGTGTCGCGCCAGGATGAGACAATCTTTGCCCAGGATCTGGCCCCCTACATCCTACAGGGACACAAGCCAGAATCTGAGCTGACCTCTGACCCTGTGACCCACCTCTCGCCCATGCGCTCCGGAAACCCCTCCCCACCACAGGAGGACTTGTTCCGACCTAAGCTGGACTCGTCCTTCGCCATTGACTCCCTGCTACACAGCCTACGACCGACTAGTGCCTCTGGGGATGTGGATGTGACCACCAGGGACTGCTGGGGTGAGGTGGAGCACCCCAGACCCTCTCCTCCTTCACGACCACGCTACGCATCCTCTGCCCGTAGTGCCTATGCCAGCTCTGCCAGTCCAGCTTCTACCTCTTCCTCCTCCTCTGATGAGGAATGGAAAGTAGGGTCCCTGTCTGGGAAGCGTGTTCCTCCAGATGGTGAAGCAGGATCAGATGGTTGTGAGGACTACAGGCCACCGTTGCACAAATCAGCCAGACGGGAGACTATTGCACCTCCATGGGAGCTCCCTACATCCTATGCCAAATACGCTCCCCCCAATGCTGTTGCCCCACCTAGCATGCGGTTCAATGGAGGTTCTCTAATGCCACTGCATGGTGGACTTCCCCTTTATGGTTATGGTAGCTCTCCTGTAGCACCTGGTCACCTCTTAGGTCATGCATATTGGCCCATCCTCCCCAGCAGGCGAGTTTCAGTCCAAGCCCCTCCCCTCATCATGGACCTGGACAACATGTTGCAATCTGTGCCTCCAAATAAGAGTGTGTTTGATGTCCTAGTACCAGCCAATCAGAACACTCACTCACATCATCAACCATCCAGTCAGTACGCTCTGCAGAATGGACCTCCCTTAAACAGGTACACTCAGTACTGACTGACTCTGAATTAGTGCCACTCAAACAGAGCTATACTATCACTCAAAAATGCACGGATGCTAAACCACTGTGATGCAGGGGGTGAGGTTTAACTCTTTCTAAATTGAGTCTCAACCATTACCTCCAGCTCAAGGGATGTTCACTGTCTAATATGCAAAGGGTGCTAAACTGCAGACAATGCTATTGATGGATTAATGTTTTTAGCAAGATGAAAAGTCAGTGTTTTATTTTTTTAAGCTCAATATTTTTATAGAAATACCTTCATATCACTCATCAATCTGTGGAGTATTACATGGCTTCATTTGGAGCAAAACAACTACCTCAAAAACTACATTTATACAAAAAAACAAGTATCTACCTCAGTCTTTTGGTTAAATACAATGTGTAATACTACAAGCTCTATGAAATGCCACTGTTATTTGCATTGTTTTTTTTTAAATGCATGAACTTGCTTTCTTACATGAATTACTTTTGACTGTTGTCTACTTATTGTGACTGCTGAATGTATTGCTGGATTTGCTGGACTGTAGATGGTACATACAGTGAATCTGAGCCACAAAGTGTTGAATGCAGTATTTTTTTGAACATTTCATCCTGAAAGCATTTTAAACAGAATATACGTAGGTAAAAAGTGGCATTATGTCACTGAAAACATCCAATTCAATCCATTTCAGTGAGTCCTGACTGTTTGCATTGGTCCTGTATGGCTACATTAGCATATTAACCTGATAGACAGTGGTACTGCAATTTTGCTCTATAATTGGCTTTTTCATTTTGGTGTTTACTGATATTTTTTGTTGTCATGTTTTTAGAATTTGAGGAATTTAGCTCAGAATTAGGGTCCATTTTGGAATATAGTTAATCTGTAAAGTGATGCATGTTCATGACACTGAAGACAATCTACTACTGCACAACTAGCAGTATCTACCTCAGACTGGGATTTTTTCCTGTGGACTTTGCACTGCCGGTTATTTGCACTATTTTAATGTCATTATGATCATCTTCCAAAGGAAATAAATTTCTTATAAATGTATGCCTACCTTGACAGGTGAATGTTTTGTTGCCCATTTTCCTGTGGTCTTTTTAAAGGTTTGTACAGTGCTGAAGCTGAAGTCGTATCAAAAGAATGTAATGGACTTTACAAGGGTATTTATCATTTATATGATACTTATTTTTAGTATATTTGCTCAGATGATTGTTTAGTCGTTTATTCTCATGGAAGCTACTTAGAGGGAGAGTTGAAGCAGCAGAGAGTTGAATAGCCTATCATTATCTTTGCATTGCAGCCATTTGGTGCCTAAAATGTAAAGAAATGCTGGTAAAAGTATCAATACCACACTGTAAAAATACTCCATTACAACTAAACATCCTCCAAATGTTAAAAAAAAAAGTATTACAAGTAAAAAGGAATTTGAACCATCAAAAATAGAACAGGAAAATGTCTCCTGTGAGCAATACATTATTATGGATTACATTATTATTATTGATGAATTCATGTGTGAGAATCTTTTTATTTTAGCAGCTGGTCAAAGTGGAGATAATTTTGACAAATGCTATATTTTGTCGGGTAGTTGATAACTATATTCAATGAGATGATCTTATGTTTTTTAGGTAAACTCTTAATTTGTTAAGTAATTTGTAACCCCAGCAGTTTTATGACTCTACTGGTCATGTACAATATAGTTGGACTAATGACATGCAGTCCTAATGTTACCAACAAAATAATATTTGGTTGCATTTTTACTTCCAGATTGGCTGAGGTGAGTGTTGTTACTTTGTGTCACAAAGAATTATTTTTCCTTAATTGTGGATGTTGTATTTCATGAATATGGACTTCTCTCTTGATTCATGCCTGTTTTCTTTAGAGTCTCACACACTCCCATTAAAGAGAACACGGATCCTCAAACTGATGATTTGTTAGTGGATAAAGTGGAAAGATGGAAAGATTGTTCCAGGTATCAGCAGCAGGATGTAAGGCTCAGATCCTTCCAGTATGATAGATTGTTTTACCACAGGAATTGTGATCCATAAACAAGGAAACTATCGTTGATCCACAGTCCATGGTATCTGCACTGGAGTTTCCATGGTGGAGTTTCCACACACACATATACACACCCACACACACAAATATGAACAGATTTAAATCAACAGTCCAGCAGTCGTCAGCCTCCTGCTGCTTCTACCGCTGTGGCCACGATCCCTTTTATCAGTTGCCTATGAATGCCTGCACTCCCTCACCATCCTTGCGCTAATGTTCCCAGATCATTCCTGACCCAGAGATGGGAGGAAGGGACACCACTTTGTCCCCATCCCCCAAACACACTCACACACAACCATTCTGGGTTTAATCTCAACACTCCTCATGAATTTACATCTATGACTCCTGGTTACTCTCTGCCTCGGCGAGTCTATGAGTGACCAATAACCCATGTGCAGTGTACAGTATAGTCCTGGTTGAAATTATTGGTATACCAGAATTATAAGCACAGCATTTACAATATCTTCAGAAATTAACCCAAATCAACCAATTTTTTATAATCAAAATATTTTAATAAAACGTCCAAGGTTACTGAACAAAAGAAAATTTAAAAAAAAAAGCTTGCCTAATTGTGAAATAATTCAAAAACAAAATGTACCCCGAACACAATTATTGGCACCCTTCACTAATTTTTGGTTGCAGAACCTTTGGCTGCAATGACAGCCTCTAAACGTTTCTTGTCGCCACCTAGAAGTTTCTTGCACCTGTCTGCTTGTGGTTTCTGTCACTCTACCATTGCTATGCGTTCAGGCTCTTTTAAGTTTGCAGGGGTCCTTTTTTGCAATGGCAGATTACAGCTCTCGCCAAAGATTTTTCAATGGGATTTAGGTTAGTACTCATTGCTGGCAAGTTTTCAAGGAGTCCATCTTTTCCTTTTCAAGTATTCTTTTGTGCTCCTGGATGTGTGCTTTGGGTCGTTGTCCTGCCTCAAACCTAGTTTTCTGACACTGGGTAACACATTTCGCTCTAAAATGCCTCGGTAATCTTCTAATTTCTTTCCTTTGATACATTCAATGCCTCCAGCAGCAGAGGTAGCAAAGCAGCCCCACAGCATGATAGAACCTCCACCATGTTTTATTGTAGGTAGGGTGTTCTTTTCCTTATGGGCTTCATTTGCTCACCTATAAACAAACTGATGCACTGCATTCCCAAAGAGCTCTACTTTGGTTTCATCTATCCATAGAACATTATCCCAGAAAGACTGTAGTTTATCTACAAAAGTTTTTGCAAACATTAGTCTTGCCTTTCTGTGCCTTTCTTTCAATGGTGGTGTTCTCCTGGGGTTTCGCCCATGGAGCCCTACTTGGTTTAATGTGCAGAGTATGGTACGAGATTGACACCCCCATTCCAGATTGCTACAGGTCAGCCTGAAGCTCTTTAGAAGTTGTGTGTGGTGTTTGTTGCACAATTCGCATCAACCTTCGCAGACTCTCATTGAGTTTCTTCTTGGCGCCATATCCTGGAAGCATCCTAACAGTTTTATGACAGTGAGACTTCTTGATATCATTACAAACCGTTTTGAAACAGTGTTTCAAGATCTTTTGCGATTGCCTTGTAGCCTTTGGAATTATGTTTTTTGATAATAAAATTTCCGATGCTCTCAGACAGCTCTCTAGTCTTCGCTGTTGTGAAAAAGAAACTGTAAAGCAATCAACCCCTTTTTATGCAGTAAAACCACCATTCATTGATTAATTCAGGTCATTTGAACACCGAAAATTAAGCATGGGTGAGTCTTATTTTTTATTTTGTTTGAGGAACTTATGTAAATTCATCTAAAGGGTGCAAATAATTGTCAAGCGTACATTTAAGTCAATTTTTTATTTCACTATATAAAAGCATTTTTGTTAAGTAACTTTGGACATTTTATTAAATATTCTGATTATACAAATTGTTAAAATTGCTTTTTATTTCTGAAGATATTATAAATTCTGTACTTAAAATTCAGGGGTGCCAATAATTTCAACTGGGACTGCTTGTGTTTTTTTGCATACACTTGGAGGCAATAGAGTGTTATTTGAACTACTTGATCAGCCTCCCTGCTTCATTTACAAACTGCATATGTAATTGGAAAATATATTTGAATGAGCCAAATCAATCTTCATGAGCAATTTGACCAAACAACCTTTTTACTAAGTGCTAAAAGTGATGACTTTTAGAATGCTTTTACATAACTAGTCTCGAGACACAAGAACAAAATCACAAATGCTACATTGTGAATTTCACAGTATGGTTTAATAAATCTTTGCCGATATATCATTAAACTTATATGCCATTTCTCTGTAAAAAGATACCCTCTGTCCTACACAAGAAATGTGAAAATACTGTTTTCTTTGAAAGACATGATTTGGAAATAAAAAGAGGACAATCTCATTAGTAGAAATGGAGTTTATTTGTCTGTCTTGTTAAAATAACAGGAACAGTAACCACATCCACAAGTTGTGGTATAAGATAAGTGTTTGTTCAAGTTAAAACAGGTTGGCTTTATCTTGCAACTATTGCTTTATCTTGCAACTGGAACTATTGTAAAAACAAACATTTTAGTAGGGAAAAATACACACTGTGTCTTACTTACAATTGCAAATTTGGGTTCTCCATAAAATATTGGTTGTTGGAAATGTATTATCAAAATTGAACTACTGAACATGCTCAGGGTTACTATATGAAAAAAATTGTAATGAACAAGTGGAATGTTACATAAAATGTGTTGCTCAGTGAAGTGTATCACTCAAATGTTTTTGATGCCAGAAATAATTCGTTGTGGACAGCTTTAACCTTAGCCTGAGCTGTTAGTATTTAGTCACTGTGCCTGCTAATGTAAGCACAGCCCTAGTGTTGGAATATTTTTCATAAACCCTGACAATATATGACATTTCTCCCTGTTAAATTTCTATTAAATATCTGTTAGCACACAGATACCACAAAAGTGTGTTACTGAAAAACATTTTTGTCCTAGGGGTGTTGACTATGATAATGTTGTTAGTACGTGTAAAATCTGGTAAAATCTGGTAAAATCTTGCCAGCCTGCATATATGTCTTGTTGAGACTGGTATTACCACTGTTTTCCTCGATAATTTAAAAGAATCCTTCCATCTTTATCAAAGAGCCTAACTCTGTTTTTTCTATCTTTCACTACGCTTGTGTTCCTGTTATTTTCCCATCCATTTCCCTCCTCTCCTCTGGCTTGACTATTAACTCTCCTTTGCTTTCTTATTTTGTCTCACACTCCCTCTTGTGCCATTCGGTATTCGAATACGCTGCCCCTCTCAAGGAAAGTCTCATTCAAGCGCCTGCGCTTTGTCTGAGGTCTACTCTTTGTTTCCTCTTCTCTTCCATATCCTCCTCCTCCAGGGGTGTAGAGGCAGAACATGTCCTGTATGAGGGAGACACACACAGATAAACGATCTTTGCTAGCAACTTAAGTCCCAAAGCCAAACTGTCTTACATTATTTTACTCTGCTTGCTCTCAGTGGGGGACTACTGTTTGCTAACACTCTTAATTAATAATAATAACAGCACCATCTTCTGTCACCTTAGCTGTACATGATTGGTGGAACAAATGAGAATCAACTTCAATGGCACTCAGTAGAGCACGTACCTTTATCAAGGCCAAATATCTACGAAAATGTCAAAAAATGCCCTATCTCGCAATGTTAAGGAAAGTGATAAAAAAAATTCCTGGATCTGCCTCTTTAACCGGATCCACATCAAAGTTTAATGAGTTCTTCCCTAGCCCATGCCCCCTCCCTCCACAAAGGTGGAGGGAGGGGGCATGGGGCATGGGCAAAGGGATGGTACAAATCAGTTCAGTACGTTTTGCGTGTAATCCTGCTGACAAACAAACAAAAAGACACGAGTGAAAGCATAACCTCCTTGGCAGGGCTAATAAAACAATCAATCAGGACCACAGAACATTAACAGTCATGCCTTCTCATTCAGTGGCCCTTTTAACACTAACAGTCACCTCATCAAAATTATAACATTGTAAAGGATTAATCAGTGTGTATTCTGATTACTTTATGAGGGTTTGACTATATTTGAGATGTAAAGCTATAGATCAGAAAAAAAAAGTCCTGAAAATATATTTTAGGCAAGTTTTTTATTATTATTATTATTATTATTATTATTATTATTTATTATTCAAGTTTATTTTCCGGCAAGTTTTTGTGCCTTGTTTAACAATGGCATGGAACACCATGTTATTGCTTAACATTTTCATGCAGCATAATAAAATTCATTAAGGTTTTCTTGTATTTGGTATATGTAGTGCTATTACTGTTATTCTGATAGTGTTTCTTTTCACATACACATTGTGCAGTCTTACCCCGGGCTGAAGGCCGACACTGGTTTTGGCTCCCAGGTTGAGAACTCTGCCATCTGCCTTGTGGAGCAGGTTCAGCCCTGCTGCGCCATCCTCACCCCCTGACAGGGAGAGAAAGTGTGGACTAAGTTTACACAGAAAAGGAAAGAAAAAGACCACAAGCTACTATTTAAAATGCAAAACCATGTCAAAAACCAACAAATAACCTAACGTAAGAATACATGAAAATGGCTGCTGAGGACTTTTGAAGGCAGGTTCAAAGGCTGAGAGTTTACCCTGGAGGCCGTAGGGACAAGTGGATCGTCTCTCTGTCAGTACAGACAGAACCACCTTGTTCCTGAACAAAAGTTTACGGATCACACCGTCTCCACCGCAGTATTTCCCTGCACCTCCTGAGCCAGGCCGCAGAGAGAACTGCTCTAAAATCACTGGATACCTGAACACCAGACAGCCAGGAGCCAATGTTCGGATCAGTAATATTTACAAAACATTATTATTGGTTACAACAAATTCACACTAAATATTAATTTAACTAAAACTTGAAATCATGTCCCACCTCTTCTCCAGAATCTCAGGGTCAGTGATACGGGTGTTGGTCATGTGACTGTGAACTCCACTTCGCCCATTCCAGCCTGGCCCTGCCCCTGCTCCCCCCGCAACAGTTTCATAGTAACCGATCCTCTCACTGCCAAATGAAATGTTGTTCATGCAGCCCTGATGGCAAGCAAATCGAAAATGTATAAAGATTTAAGCTGGATAAAAAGAATATCTCCCCTAAAACGATGTGTTCCTTTAAATATCTAAGAGAGAGATGAAAAATCAACATATATATTGAACTAACTTAGAAGTGCAAACATTTTTTTCATGGACAAATCAAGCCTCTCTTACCTGTGAGGCAGCGCACACCTCAAACACCCTAAAGATGACGTCAACCACTCTCTGGGATGTGAGCACATTTCCTCCAACCACAGCTGCATTCTGGGAAGGCTGGAGGATTGAACCAGGGGGGATGATGACTTTGATCGGTGCGAGACAACCCTGGACATGAAAAAGGAAACAAATAACTAAAAAATTGTATGAACAGTGTTTAGATAGAATTGAATATTACTTTTAAGCATCTGAATTTATTTTTTAAGTGCATGATCGATTACAACATGGACAGCCAAAAGCCAAATCCTCATGTAGAAAGTGTTAAGAAAAATGGATTATTAAACTGATGAGTTTGAAACTTCAAATCCCTTATCAAATCTTTTTAAGAAGTTTGTTTGGTGGGGAATGGTGATGCTAATTACCAGACAAACAAGGACACTAATAGAAAATATGGTAAGTAAATACTAAACCTAAACCATGGCCATTTTACTTAACCCTGTCCTACTGTGTTTGGTCCTCAGTAGGGGGCTGTGCTGGAGCTGCAGAAGCCATAGATGCTTAAGTAAAAACAACACAGTTAAAACTAGAATGTCACTCAGTAGAGGGCATACCTCTGCCAAGGCCAGTGTTAAACAACATACACCAGACTTCAGAGAAAAAAATTCTAATTGATACTCAATGATCCAGATCTGCCACCGAATTTAATGGGTTCTTCCCTGGCTCATGCTCCATCCCTCCACCAAATTTGTTGCAAATCGGTTCATGCTTTTTGCGTAATCCTGCTGGCAAACAAACCACCAAACAGACACAGGTGAAAACATAATCTCCTTGGCAGAGGTAATAATATTATTAATTAATTTATATGACATACAAGATTTTGCAGATGTTTCATTGACTCTTGAAAATTTAAACTGGTCCATAATCTTTGTTTTCCACAGCTTTGCTGAATTATCAAACGTTTGCACGTTATCTGCCTTTTTTTCTTTTTTTTTTGCCAATGCCTGTAGTGTAAGAGAGAGACAAAAGATACTAACAGATCTGGTGGCTGCGGAACCTAACAAATCCAGGTGTTTTACCAACTTGGAACTGGATGGAATCTGCTATCCGAACCCATCTCTACAAACAACCAAACCTTAACAGTTACTTAGACCCAACCTGTGGTTCCTAGAATAAAACATCTTCACCTGATTGAGGGGGATGTCCTGTCCAACCATGCAGCGCAGGCAGTAGATGAGGGCAGAGAGGGTGATGGCCCGTGGAGCATTGCAGTTTCCCCAAACCTCTGTCCCGGTCCCTGTGAAGTCAAACACTGCACTGCCCTGTAATGATGGAGGTTTTTAAATTTAATTGCATATTCACTCTAAGTAATGGTCTGACTTCTTGTTAATACAAGTTTGTAATGTTTATATCCTGGGTTTTCAAGTTGATCATTACCCTCTCCAAGATAAAATTAGAATAATCCTGAGGACAGACCCTCTGCTCACCTCTTCTTCATTAATCTTGACCCGCAGTCTGATTGGCGTCCCATCATCCATGAAATCCTCTGACTCCACCTCCAAGGAGCCAGTCTGTTGCCGTCGACAACGTGCAAAGTCTCTCAGCATGTCCCTCACTGCCAGCTCTGCGTTACTCTGAAACATTAACACACAAAGGATGTAGTACTACAACACAAGCAGTACTTACTACTAATACTTTTCAGAATAACAATATTTTTTGTTTTTCTTTTATACTGTTTTACATGGAGCCACACTCACCTGAATATACCCCATATAGGCCTGAACCACAGCCAGCCTGTAGCTGTCAATCAACTCCCCCACCAGCTGGCCTCCTCTCTGATTGGCTGCCACCTGAGCCCGCAGGTCTGACAGGTTGTCATGGAGATTACGAGTCCCAGAGCAGTCTGGATACTGGGTCGGAGCCATCAGAGCTTCAGTTACAGCTGATATGGAGAGGAAAGGAAAAGCCAAGGGAGGAATGCAGTGGGGGGAAAGAAGGACAAAGAGAAAAGCATGATGGGAACAAAGAGGGGAGAAAGTTATGTGACTGTTACATTAGATGACAGAAAAAATTCAGTCCCCTCAGTCCCATTATTTTTATTTAATTGTTTGGCTGTAATATGCAAAGTCAGTGGTATAGTACATTTTCTGTTAAATCCATTGTATATTTGCAAAGAAACACTTCTCAGCCAAGTGATTTGAAAAACATGACACAAGGATTCTTTATCGTTACTTGTCGATAAGATACAGCTCTGTACTATGTCTGCTCCTTCATTTTATCAGTCTCTCACATTCATTCTCAGTTCATCTCCTCATCTCTTACCCTGCTCCTGGAAGACCCCACCAGTGACAAGTTTGAAGGAAGTGAAGACAGCGCCCTCCTGCTGAAGGGAGGTGGAATGGGGGGGCATGGAGCCTGGAGTGATGCCTCCAATGTCGGCATGGTGCCCTCTGCTGGCTACAAAGAACACTGGACCACTCACCCCTTTTCTAAACACCTGGGGTGAGAAGAAGTACAAAGAAGACGGTGAGAAAGAGATAGGAGGAAAGGAGAAGAATGTAAGAAAAAGAAAAGAGTTATAATGAAGAAAGCAAGGATGCAGAAAGAACACTAGACAGACTGACTGGTGTGATGACTGTGAGGTCTGGAAGGTGGCTGCCCCCAGCACAAGGGTGGTTACTAAGAACCACATCCCCTTCCCTCAGGTTGTTCCCCAGTGATCTGATCTGCACAGAAAAAAGCAGAAAAAAAACTTTCCTTTATGTCACCCTGCTTAAATGGGTTGTGTTGCTTCAGCAGCATGACTGGACTCAGAAACATACACACCTACACATTCCTTACCTGGTACTGGACAGTCTCTTGCATGGCACCCAGGTGGACAGGGATGTGAGGTGCGTTGGACACCAGACCGCCGTCTGGTCCGAACACAGCACAGGAGAAGTCGAGACGTTCCTTGATGTTGGTGGAGATGGAGGTTCTTTGAAGAACTCTGCCCATCTGCTCTGTAGAGAAATATAGATGAAACATACATAAACAAGTAAATAGGAAGTTAACATTGAACTTTACTTCTGTCCATTCTTCCTCATTTTCTGCCTTCCCTCTCCAAGTATCTCCCTAACAACTTTTCACTTCTTCCTCATTATTTCCTTTCCACCCCCTTTTCTCTTTTGGTATACCTGCTATGCTCATGAAGCGGTGGGAAAAGATGGAGAGCTGCACTGTGTTGAGCTCAGTGCCGAGGGCACAGTGAGGGTCAGAGCCTACAGTCATGAAAACATCTCCCCCCTCTGTCAGACTGGCCTCACAGCATGGCTCCACCAGGATGGTGCTGATAGAGGAAAGAACAGAAAAACTATATACATTTATGCAAGCACAGATGTTCACACAGGGTAAATACAGGCATAATAGCCATTTGAAGCATTTTAAAGACCAAAATTAATTCCAAGTTCACATCAAACTCATCCCAGAAAAGTAAAAAGTACATTGGAGGTATCGAAATACGTTTCTTCACATCTATAGAAGTAAAATAGTGAAGCAACACAACTGAATTTAACACTCCTGAAATTATAAATTCAGAGTGATTGTTTTATCATATTTAACAGATTTGACAGTCCTGAATTTAGTGAAATACAAGTAGATACTATAATGAAAAAAAGACTCGATTAATTTGAAAGCTATTGACAGTAGTAAGTGGAAAATGCCTGCCTGTTCTTGTCAATGATGATGGCTGGTCCCTGGATGCTGTGACCACATGGCAGCTCCTCCCATAGATACACACTGGTGTCCAGGTAACCATCTTCAAAGTAACACTTGGTCACCTATAGAGAAGAAAAGACATAAAATAACCCCACAATGACTTTTTCCGGACCAGAAAGTTGTATTTTATTTTAACTTTTTGATTACACAAGTTATTGTTCCCTGGTCTAAGTTAAATGAGAGCGTATGTCCAAGTGTGTACTTTTGTACAAAATATTTAGGTCTGTGTTTGTGTGAAGTGAGTCCGTATACCGTGACAGGTTTGGCCTGTTTGGGTCCCATATTTGTTTTATACACTGATTTGATACCAGATTTTCCACAACCCCTCACTCTGATGTCATCAACCATGATGGGTCTGTCTGGGATGGTGAATCCAAATTCCTTCAAATAACTAAAAAGAAAAGAGGAGGTGTGTGACATAAGAGAAGGAAAAAGAAACATAACGTGAAAAAGGTTAGAGGGACCATAGGAAAACCATGAGTAGTTTAAATAAATGTCAGCTCCAAAGTTTACCTACCTCATCTTCTATGGAAATTGACACATTAACTTAATGGTGTGTTTGCTCACACAGTGTAAACATAAGGCACAAAGGAGCCAAAGTGTACGAGACAATGATTTATTTACTTGTTATTGAGTACAATACATTGCAACATAAGTGAACAAATGAGTAAAAACAAAGCTAACCGTTTGGTGAAGGCACTGCGGAAGTCTCCAGCGCAACAGGACTGGGCGTTGCTGGGGTAACCGGCAGCAGTAACCATGAGCGCACAGTCGGTGCCCTCATAACGCAGGTGGAGGAAAACCTCAGTGGATATCTGACTGCTGAAGAGGACAAGAAAGACAAGACAGCTTTAGTCTAGTTTGCTTATGTCAAAGTCTACTACTAAGAATGTTCAAATGATTTATCATTATTTGTTAAAAATGCATGTAACAGTGCATAGGCAGGGTAGATTAACACACCTGGAGAGGAAGGAGGTTAACCCCAAAGCATTTAGTGTTTTGTGGAGGCTGACCTGGTGAAGCCACGTGCACAGAGTGTATCGTGGCAGCATTTTGAGAGCTGCTCCACCCTCCGGTCGAGCTCACTGAAACAGTGCTGTTCATACTGCATTGAGCATGGCTCCTGCACCTCCTCCACCACATCAGCAAGAGCCAGACCGTAGGCCGACAGCACGCCACTGTACCTGTAAACAATCAAATACCCATAAAACACTCTCTTTGCTTTATTTTGTGTTGTACCTTTCTAACTAAAATGCAATTTTTATTTCTTTATTTCTAAATAATACCTGGAATTATCATTTTTCTTTCTGCTCTTTTACCTACAAACTCCCTCTCTAAAACACACACAACACTGAAATACAGTCTATAAACCTTACTTATGTATAAAGACAGTCTTCATCCCGAGGGCTTGGGCAATAGCACAAGCATGTTGGCCACCTGCACCCCCGAAACATGCCAACACATGTTTAGATGTATCATGGCCCTTGGCCTATGATGGTGTGAGATGAGGGGGAGGGGTGGGAAAGAGGGAAATTCAAGTGAGAGAAAAAAATGTATGATTTTTACATGTTTCACACAGTTAATCAAATATAGTGTTACTATTTTAACAACATGGAGAAACAATTTTAATACCCAAATTACCTGTGTTAGAGCTCTAATTGGCCGGCACATGGCCTCATTTGCAACACGAATGAATCCAATCGCAACCTCCTCCACGCTCATCTCTGACTGGCTGTTTGGCAACATGCTGTTATTTGATTGGTTGGCCCCATTTGTGCTAACCTTCAAATGAAAACAATCCCCAAAAACATTAACCGCATCAATACTCAGTTGCAAAAGAAAATTTGAGCTCTACTCAATATTTCAGTAAATATCAGTGCCTGTGACTGGTTAGAAGACAAGAAGAGGTTGATCTCTTGGGTGAGATGACGGAAATGCTTCATGGTCTCCTCCAAGGACAGTGATTCATTCTCCCCGGGCCCAAAGATCTTTGGGAAGAAGGAAGGGAGGAGTCGTCCCAGGGCTAAATTAGCATCGGTCACAGTCAGAGGACCACCTAGGAAAATCCCACAGTGAATCAATTATAATTCTGTTTCACCATAACTATGTTGTTTGAAGTACACGCTTAAAGGCTGCATTTGTGTAAGATGCTTAATTGATATTTCAGTCTTGTATTTTAAAATGTTTAGGTCATTCTGTGAGAAATGTTAAAGTAAAACTGTGGAAAGGCACTGGAGAAATAGAGCTAACCGCTACCCAACTCTCCAACAGGGTACATCAACAATGAAGTCAGAGTCAAGTTTCTTTTTGTTAGCACACATTACAGCTCTAACTAAGAACTGAGATTCAAGTTTCAGTTATATCAACTGAAACTTGGAATTGCGCCAGTTTCTAGCCTTCATGCAGCTAAATCAGATTATCAATCAAATCCCACTCTATGTCTGGATTTTTGCATGGATGAATGGAGGCTGAAACAGCTGGATGTATGATAATGATTTAAAGAGTGGATGAAACCACCAAGGGTGGGAAAAGTGATCTGGAAATGTATAGATAACCATCTACCAGGTTGTGGACTGAGAAGCCCAAAGCAGTGACAGAAATGAGAAAGTGTGATGAAAAAGCTGAAGAATGGTGGAGGAAATCAAGCTTTCTGTTACTTTTTCTGTAGCATGCTGGTCCTGGATGTGCACCTGCAGATTCTGGTCCAACTGCAAACATCCCTGATCTGAGAAGTAAGGAAAGGAGGAAGAGAAATATAGTGAAAGGAGAGAGGCCACAGAACAAGGAGGAAGAAGCAAAGGAAAAACCTGAAAAAACTTTTAAAGAGGATAATTCAATAAATAAATTCAAAGTTAAATTGAAACAGCTAGATTCAGAGAAGTGGAAAGCACATTATGCATGACAGAATACATGAATGCTAATTGTCAGTTGCAAAAGACTTGTCAGAGACTTGGCAACGTTACAATAATCACATCAAATTTTAAAAAATTCACACATTCTGACTGATATCACATTTCAAATGAATTTTTTACAGGCTTGCCAGGTGTTTCAATACTCCCAAGTGCATCACTGAGTTGAAGATCCACTGGAAAAAAATGCATACATAAATTAAGTAGTCACTGTTCAAAACTTCTGTTTAAGATATTTACTTTTCTTCAGGACATCTTAACAGCAAATATAACTGGATCTAAAGAAGATAACACATCAAAATATGTCAGATACACACTTGTGCATCCCAACGTACCTGAAGAACAGTCGTGACCCTCCTCCTGCAGCCACAGTGTTGATATCGAGCTGAGGTGCTTGCAGGGTGACTCCAGCTGTGGTAGCCTCAAACACATGTTCATACTGGCCAGCATATCGACTCACATCTGTAGAAGTTCCTGGAGGGACAAAGAAGAGAGAGCAAGTCAGTAAGATGATAAGAATAAAAAACTGAAAGCTATAAAAATGAGCAAATCCAAAACAACAAAAAATCTCATGAGCTATATTTTTGCTTTTGATTTAAGCTGTAATAAAACAAAATGATAGCATGGTGTTCCTCACATAAACTGTGCACTCAGTGTGTGCTCAAGGTCTTAACAGAATACGGAATACAGAATACCTACTCACCGCCCATGTCAAAGCCAATCACAGGTTTCTTCTCCATCTGGCTGTAAGAGGTGATGGCATAACCCACCACACCACCCGCTGGGCCAGACAGAACGGCCCGCGAACCACAGAACTGTTCCATGGGAGTCAGACCTCCATCTGACTGCATGAACAACACGTCCACATCCTGAGGTCGGAAGGAAATAAGAGGAAGAAGAGATCACTTCAATGTTCATATGAAACAGCGTCTGAAACTGACACCCAGCTACTGGAACATCTGGTTCCAGTAGGTGGAACCATAAATCAGGTCATGAGCGACCCAATTTAATGTCTCTATGGTAGACTCAGCACTTGACCAAAGAAAATGTGGTATTTTGGATCAACACAAAAACCGAGAAAACACACATACTGATGTGATAAACACACAGAAACAAACCTTCAGGCCACCCTTGAAGCCAGAGGTGAAGCCTTTTAAATACTGCCGAATTTTGGGTGTGAGGTAGGCGTCGGCACAGACGGTGTAGCCCCGTGGCACTGCCCGCACCATGGGCATGACCTCGCTGGATAGAGACACCTGGGTGAAGCCCAGACAACGTGCCAGGGCACCCACTGCTTTCTCATGGTCGGACCATCTTAAAGAGAGAGAAAGGGAGGGGGACAAAGTGGAGGCTGGGCTGGAAAGCATGTGAAGCATAAAGCTCTTATGCAAGTTCACCATTGCTCTATCATACATTGTGTTTGTCTTATCACTTAAAGGCCTCCAAATCAAATTTTTTGTAATGGAAAGAAAAGTATGCATGTGCTGTCTGTGACATGCAACAGGAGCAAAAAATGTTAACTACTGAAAGTGCCTTTTTTAACTAAACTGAAGTAAACCACTTTGATTGCTCTCATTTTTTAGAAACCTGAGGTAAGATTTTTGCAGACTGTTTCTTCAAATGTGGATGGATTTCAAGAAACAAATTGGAGTAGACTTGAAGCAAAGGGAGGAAAGGCAGGTAGAAAAACACAAACTTCCACCTAGTAACCAGACACCATTAACATGTTCAATGTACATACCACTACTCCGACAGAGACAAGGAGAGACTGAGAGGACAAATTGTATAATTGAGTGTATGTTGACAAAAAGAAAAACAGAAGATATGTAAATGAACAGAAAGTTAGAAGTTTAAAAAAGGAGTAAAACTTGTTCTGGGCATGGAGATATTGTCTGTGAAGGGAAGAAAGATAAGTAAATAAAGAGTAACAACAGCTTAAGTAAATATCATGCATCCATGCCTAAAAGAACAAAAACAGGCTATACTACTTACGTGTATGAGTGCAGCAGAAGGACAGCCAGACTGGTGATCCCGCGAGACAGAACTCCTCTCAGGTCTTTCTCCACACCCTCAAGATCCAGCTCCCTCCACACCTCCAGAGAATCCCCGGTACTGCCTGACAAACACCAGCAAACACAAATTATTTCAAATTATTTAAGGCATTCAGGCACTGCTATCATACAGAGCAGCTTACCATGTGCGTGCCAGTGGACTGAACTTACATTTCTACATTACCAACCAAAAAATACTGTATACTATCTTTGTTTTATTCCTGTCACCAGTGGTAATCATGTGAAAGTGTTAAGAACAGAAACAGAATGAAACGCGAGAAGACAGTTGGAAGTAGAGGTAGAGGTAGTACAAGAGAAGGGAGAAGACTGAAAAGATGGGCTTTTAGTGTACAAAAGAAACTGACTTTTTGACTTGATTAAAACATTTACGCGTGTGCTTTGCTCACAATGACAATGCTAACATGCTGATATTTAGCAGGTATAATGTTCAGCACAACTATCTTAGTTTAGTCTGTTAACATACTAATATTAGATAATTATCACTGAACACAAAGTACAACTGATGCTGATGGACAGTGTCAGTAGTTTAGTAAGTATTTAGTAGTAAACCAAACTATTGGACAAACTGAAATGTTCACCCAATGATGATACTAGATGGAAAGTTAAGGGATCAATGAAGTTACTACAATTCATCCTCGGGGCAATGAACCAAAATTCATGGCAATCCCATACATAGTATAATAGTAATAGAGATAATTCAGTCAGGAAAGTGATGGACCGCCGCTAGTGTGGTTAAAAAATTTAGCAGCAAAATAACTTCAAAGCCAACAAGTTTGTGATTCAATTAGGGTTTTGACCAAATCTTGAAGCACTGCTACACTTATAAAAAAGAACGCATAGTTGTGTTTCACACCTGTGACAATACGTTTGGGATCTTTCCTGGGCAGCTGGCAGCCATCTTGCCTAAGAACAACTCGCTCATCCACCTCTATTACCTCCTCATACAGCACCTCAGGCACTGCAACCTCCTGTTAATATACACACACAGGTTATGTGAATTCAAAACCGGTGTACTAACATGAACAACATCTGACTAATAGCAAATCCCAGTGATATAAAGATAAGAATGAACGCTACACATTGTAGGATGTATACCGGAGGTTGGGTCAAATTATGTCAACATGACTGTAACTGAGCCAGTGATTAGGTAAACCTCCATGTGTTATTGTCATACATGTATACATGTATGCTTTACTATATGTGATTGGCACTAAAAATGTGTAAAAAAATTCAAAATGTCCGCTCTGTTTAGCTTTTTCATCCACTATGTTTCTGACAGCTTGCTCTGTAACAGAGCATAAGCTTCATAAATATGTGACCACCTAATCTTTTAATGGTACAACTGGTCAGGGGCAAACTCCATGACCTGCCCTAGGTCTCTGTAACACAAGATAATAACAAAACCTTATGTTGCAGAGACAGTAGCCCTGTATCCAGGCTACTCATGAACACTATATACAGTACAGTTAAAAATACATAATGATGCAGATCTGCTTGAATATGTTTGAGTTGGTATCTGTGGTCAGGTGGTTGGATAAACTCAAAGTTCAGGGTCAAATAATTCCTCTGTGAACTTCTTCAAAAGCTGACTTTTCATTTAATGTCAAAAAAGCATGTCTGTGTCACAAAAGCATGTTACAAAAGCATGCCTCTGCTCGCTTCACATTTCAAATTTAAACATTTATGTACATATTAATGGGTTTAGTAAACAACCATTACAAACCAAATCAAACAGCTTTGGCCTGGCTTGTGTGCCAATGTGCAGCAAGTCCTTAAAGCCCTTTGTGACCAGGAGCGCAGTCCTTTCTCCTTCTCTCTCCAGCAAAGCGTTGGTTGCCAATGTTGTGCCCATTCTGATCCAGCCAATGAGTGAAGTGTCTACAGGCTGGTCACGAGGAAAGACCCGCCCTGTTTCCTGTCAATAAATGCATATAAATATGTATATATCATATAGTGTTTTGACTTAAACTGTAGCGAATTAAATGTAATATTATAAATGACATGACAACACATGATATTACATACTATGATTCCATATGCAGTTTTTTACTCCCTTCTCCTTCATTGTTCGACTGCTGTTTGATCTAAGACATGTATTGATCTGCTCTAAAAAATCTAATCGTTTCCACGTATTAGTAAATAAAGCTCTTATGCCATGTGCTCAAAACCAGCCGTATTATCTAACAATTCAAAAGAACAAGTGCAAAAGCAACAAAACGGACAAATTCTAAGCTGAAAGTGATAATCGCTGCTTCACCTTGTTTTTGTTTTCCTGTTGATTTAACGATCAAACGATACACACAATTTTTCCATTTTCAGTGTAATGAACTACAAAAGCTAGATGGATCATTGTAACATACATTCATCCACCACCAAATGGCTTTACATACAGACAAGGTCACATTTCATCACATTTCATGTCAGTTGCAGCATAAAAATGTATTTTAATATTCAAACCTGCCTTTTTAAAAAAACGTTTTTTAGCTAAGCAGGATTTTCAGAGTATGCTTATCCTTTTCTGCAACAGTCTGCTTTACAATCAAGAAGTTACACCTATTTTCATGAGCTGGATGCCAGTTACAAACACAATCTCCTTCTTTGGCAAATGATCAGCTCCATTAACAGAAATGGCATTAGCAACAATGTAAACTCACATTTTTATGTTAAAACTGTAATTAGAATTAAATTTACTTTAGAGCACATAATGAGTTTATGGGCAAAGTTCAGGATTTGGGACTTTTAGGAAAAGACAGCTTTCTTGAAAATCTCAAGCTCAACCACACTTTTTTACTGCAGTTTTTCAATAAAATCCGGCCTGCGATTTTAAATACATGTGTAGTAACATTCCTGGGACAACCCGCAAAACTCTTTAAGGCCACAGGCAACCGCCACCCATATTTCTTAACCTCCATCTGAGCTCTAATCCCACAAAATATTTGTATAAATGAAATATAACTATAAAGTGCTTTCTAATATTTCAGAAAAGTATGTATTAATACATCCATCCGTCCCGTCATGTTACCTCTTCCAGGACTCTGCGGATCCCCTCAGTAGGAGCGTCTTTGTAGTTCTGGGGGTCTCGAGACAGCAGTTTCAGTACTCTCTCGCGACCATCAGGCAGCCGGGCAAACACATCGGTGAAAGTGCCACCCCGGTCGATAGCAAAGTCAAATTTCCCCTTGGTCTCAGCCATAGTCAAAAGCGTTAAAAAAGCTGCTGCTGAATCTGGGATTAAAGGGAGTCAGCGAGATATAATAAAACAGAGTTAGAGATTGACTGTATTCACTCTGTAACAATGTAGTGATAAGGGAACAGGTGAGATGCCTGTTGAAAGGGGAGTAGGAGAAACACTTGTCATTCACAGGAATCAATACAATGACACAACTGCTTTGCATTTGAAAGCCTCTGTCTGTGTCTGTGTTTCTAATCAACCACCCCCAGTTTATGTAATTCAGTCGTCTCTTGTTTGACTTTTTCTCTCTTCTAGACTCCGCATCTCCAGGTTTTGGTTTGGTTCAACATTTTGCTGCCTAGAACACACTAACCTACACCCACACACACACAAAATCCTCACTTATCCATATATTTCCTACACTAGTGAAGCATCTAAACACCACACCTCATGCTTATCTTTTTGTAAACACTTGTTTATTTCATATAAAACAAATTTATTGGTACTTTAACTTGGCCTGTCTCTCCTTATTGTAAAATACTTTAAGCCGTTATTTGACTATTCATATAGGTTTTCTACATTGTCTTTTCCAAAACATGCCATAAACATGCTATTTAAGTCTATATATTGTATAGTTTTACACATGTAGAATCGACTATGTCTGCTGCTATGACTTTAAAACTAAGTGAGCTTTTAAGTAACATTGCATCACAGCAAAACATGCCGATCCCAGAAGGACCCTGCAGAAATGTCACTGACCAGACCGCCACGATAAAGATAAGTGCATCATAAACTCGCTACGGATTCTGCAGGAATTTTTGTTTAGGCAAAACAGAGACAACAAGCAATGCCAGAGTATAAATAAGAAATCTTCACTGCCTCAATGCAATCGATATGATCTCTAAACTTAATACTTAATGGCTCCAACACGGCTCAACTGCAACGTGCGTGCTGTGGCTACAATCCATTCACCGTCTGTGTTCAGGGGAGCATGCATATCCCCGATTCGAAGCAACGAAGCCTTACCGACATCTTATACTCACCTGTCCGCCGATGCTGCACTGGCAGGCTGTTAATCTTTGATAATCCGTCAACTGTCAGGTACTCCACCCTTCACCTCTCTGCTAGGTTTCGTTACGACAGCAGTAAATACATCGGAGGAGACGTCTGTAAGAGTAGCGAGCTGGTGTTTAAACTCCGCCCCCCTGCAAGAAGCTGGTGGTCTGAAATTTGAGTAGCTCTGTCTGGATGAGGTGAAGGTATGGGAGCCCATTTCCGCCAATATGATGAAACTTTTAAAAAAAGATCCTGTAAATCCTTATACTGAGAAACTGCCAATGAGAAACGTTATTTTGAGAAGGTTTGTAATTTTCTGAGATACTAAGTCATTATTTTGAGATACTAGGTCATTATTTTGAGATACTAAGACATTATTTCGAGAAAGTTTCTCATTATAATGACCTTTTGTACATCACGTTGGCGGAAATGGGCTTCCACAGTGAAGTAGCTGAGTCTGGTGGTAACAATATCTATTAAAGTGAACCATAGAATATGCAGAATTGTTTTCTTCAAATGTTCAAATGGAACTGCAAAAATTGACTGAAAGTATCAATTGGCTTTAAATTCAGTAGGGACGCAATTTGAGTCCTTCACGAGAATGGCTAAACATGAAAACTAGGAGACAAATCACAGTGTAAATACAATGAATGTCTAAAATAAAATGCCAACCATAAAAAGTTATTGCTTAAGGTTTATAGCTTCAAAATAAAAGTGGGTTCATCAAAATATATAACCACTAATGAATGTATGAAGCCTCAATGGTGTTCAGTTGAAAAGAAAGGACATTTTGAAATAAATAATCATATGAATAAATAAATTGTGAAATAATTTATTAAGTAATTAAAACCCAACTTATTGTTACAAATGTTCATTGTTTTTACTTTTTTCTTCCCTTGGAACATTTAATTTCATTATAGAAATTTTTATTTCAAAATGCCTTTTTCAGGAGTCTATTTTTATTTTATATTGGCATTTTTCCCCAATAACACTATCTGATGATGTCATTTTTCATGACAGTGGAGCTTGCATCAGTCACCATCACCAAACTAATTACTTCACAATTTACTGGTTTATTTATATATTTAACTCTATTTATTCATGATTATTTATTATTTCATATTTTATCAACTTTCTGCTAGTTACTTTTTTTGCTACAAGGTCTTACAGTCAAGAAGTGAGCAGGTTTCAGATACTGTCCCTTGTACTTAAAGAGGGTAAATTTTAATATGTATGGATTACTAGCAAAATATCTCAGAATACAGGACGGTTTTAGGGACATGGCCAGGATTTTAGGAATACTGAGGCCAGTATTTCTAAAATCCCCCAAAAGGGAGAATTTGATTAATAAAGTGAGATAATGTTCTCCTTATTTTGTCTAAGAAAGGAAGGTCTTTCATTCACTAAACTGATATGGCCAAAATATCCATAGAGGGTACGTTCTCCAATCTTTGCTCTCCCAGATGTGGTCATTCCAGCAATAGCAAGTCATGATGACTGAGTTTGGCAGTTTTTTTCAGATTCATCCAACTAGACTTCAAAACACACACAAAGAATCTGTGAGTTTAAAGGTTATTTATTAAGGCACAGCAGAGCATGACCAACACAGTGCTGTCATTTAAACACAAGTAACAGTGAAGATTTATTCATGGCTTCTCAGTGTGGGGCAGTAGTGTAGTTGAGGGCATACTGTGGTATTTGGAGTTCATCTTATTTTTTTCCTCTGGTGAGGATACTTTTTCCTCTGGTGAGGATACTTGATGTTGTGAATATCCATTATCATCTTTGAATAACAAATTCATGCATACATGAATTATAAAATATTCCAAATATCAATATGGATACAAAGTTTTCACATATCATTAAAAAGCAGTTAAGTATACCGGCTAATATCACCATATGCACCCTATCATCTTTGAGTTCCTTTACAGGAAAATTAGCTTATTGATAAAACGTTTTTACATGTGCCTTCTCTTACAGAAATTATTAAAGTGTTGCAAAGAATTTTGACTATTAATCAATACACTCTCCCATTTATTGATGTGAGAGCGTACTGATATATCTCTGGATTATAACATATCTCTACACTCTGTGACCTCTGAATCGTTGCACTTGTTGTCCAATACGGAAGCATGTGAGTGACAAACAGAATGCAGCCTTGCTCCAATCTAGGTCAGGTGATTAAACATCAAATCAGTATCAGACTAGCAACCAGACATATATTAATTTCACACTTGTTTGGTGTCAAACATGTAATCGGATTATCACAGACACAAAAAATATACCAACTATATATAACATACACTTTTTTAATCTATCTCAATGCAGAAAATTGCATATCAAGGACACAACAAGAATTTCATCACTTTTCCCAGAAAATGTCATCATAAACACCCTACTACAGCTTTTGTGCACAAGAGTAAGGTCACTTCAGTTTAATGCATCCAATTACCAAAACAAAACAACACACCTGTATCGCTACAATTCCAGTGCAATCATTTTAAAAAGGCACCACACACAAAAAAGTTAAAACTCTCCCTGCATGCTTCTGATCACACTTTATTATCATTTCAGTCATGTGGTCATTGAATTTATGCTAAACACTGGATTAAAATCACACAGCTTGCATTTCCTTGTCTGTAAGAGGCAAAGCTAAATGTCAACATATTATTCCTGTCTTTCTGATTATACTGAAAAGCCTAGGACACAGATCATTTTGGCAGTAAGTGATGGTTAGAATTTTGCTGAGAATTGTTTGTAACAATACTTCGCAGTAGGTTTTGGCTTGAATATACCTTTTTATATGCCTCAATCCTTTTTTCCCTAGTTTTAGAGAATAGTATATTTTAAATTCAGTCTCTCATTCCCTTCCTCAATCTGACCACTCTGGAGAGTCTCAGTGACAATTTTGACACTTAGGATGGCATTTCTGATTGTTGACGTTGCAGCGACATCCCCCACTGGTGTCTCCAGGACCCTTGGAAAGGAACAGAATATGAGCTGGAAAGATGATAATCACATTGTCGGGAGAAAAAGGAGTGAGTGGCTGGAGTGTCTGGAAATGCAGTTTTTCAAGAATCTGTTGACCAAGGTTAATGAATAATAACACTATTCCTCAGAAGTAGACCATCAACAAAAATTTGTTGGCTCCTAAATCCCTGTTTACAAATCTAGAGAGTGTAGGTGCCAAGGGTAAGTAAATCTGGAAGAAAAAATTATGCAAAGGAAAGATTTCTTACCCTAGGCCCCCAGCGGGGCCCTCTGGTTACCCAGCAGATCTCAGTGTGACAGACAGTGCAGCGCAGCCAATCACATCCATCCCTCTTCTGCACAATAATGCCACACTGGGGACAGTGCATTGCCTCCCCTGACTGCACAAGAGTCTGTTTTTGAGACAGAAAGTGACTGTAAGATGGAGAACAAAAATTCAAGAGGATGAAAGAGAGAATATGAGATGAGAGGATGTGGTAGATGCCAGTTTCTGTTTGACTAGTACACACATGGAACGCAAAGCCATCTATCTCTGGATTATAACATATCTCTACACTTAGACATGGATTGGCTATACCACAGATAATTTCTACTAATACTGTACTTGTAATAGCAATTACAAAGATAGAGACAGACAGCTTAGAAGAGATCTCTCTTTCACAGCATATGCATATTAACAAGAGCCTATTCAGCTCACCTTGAGTAGATGTGTTGTCCTTCTTGCAGCAGAGTCATTTATAGCACGGACTGCAAGGTCATCCTGGTATTGCTTACAGTTCATTCCCTCATGGATAGACTGAAGAAACATAGAAACAAGAACAGGAAAAGATTTGTGAATTTAACTTCAGTGAAAGTCTTTGATGCATAAAGATAGAAAAATGTGACTACTTTAGGATGTGTTGTTTCACTTTCTTCTTTCAAAAGGACTTATTATTAATTATCTTTACCGACTGATTAGTCCATGGTCCAGGCTTTACCCCTAGTTATGTAATGGTTACACATACTATACTATGGTTAAGCATAAATTCATATATTTACACATTTAATGCACAATCTCATTTGTTAACCCTCGGCAAACCAAGACAATTCCCTAGAAACTATGGAAGTAAATTATTAAACACTGTATTATTTTTGTGAGTATACTGTGTATATTTCATACCTTGCAAATCAGGCAGTTGTGTTTCCCACAGATGGGGCAGTGGAAGACATTGACTGTGTCCTCGTACACACACCAGCCTCGACAGTCTGGAGTGGCACAGTGATAGCTGCCCTCACATCGAGACTCTGCCACTGACAGACCTCTCTGCAGCCAGCGCTCATACTCCTCTGGTGGCACCAACTGTAAAGCAGAAAGGGGAAAAAAAACAAAAAACAAAAACATAGCAACATGTTTTAATCTGAGTTACAAATACAACAAAGCAGGTGAACAGAACCACAATTAAACAGTATGAATTCTGAAGAGTGGGAGTTCTTCTCTTGTACTTTTTACACAATCCACATGTAGTGCCAAACCAGTCTGAATTGCTGTCATTTCAAACCCATTTTTCCACAACACAGTTCACGCCTCACACAGAGGCTAAATTTAAAACCACTGCCTTCTTCATCAGTCCTGCTTGGATCACAGTTTATTGATTAACATTTAGCAACTGTGTCCATATGGCTAACTGTCACTTCACCACAGCTGGATCAGACTGTACAAAGGGAGAGAAGCCACACACTGGACTGAAAACAAGTAGCAGAATAGTAGCTCTGGCTTTTTGGCTGGAACTGACTATCTAGAAAGGAGCTTTTCTTGGTAAATTAAGACATAATGTACAGTTTGATTTAAATAATCTGATGCTTCAGGATACTAACTGCTAATACAAGAAGTTAGAAAAGGTACTGTATCTAAACTTTGTGTATCAGAACAATGATGTTTGTTGGTATAACTCACAGCTCGGATCTCCCTCTCCTGCAGGGAGCAGGCACAGGAATATGTGTCATCTCTGTATGGACAGGACACCTCGGGCTCTTCACTCAACATGATGACTGAGCGTAAACACTCTCTGGGCAGGCACATACACGAACAAAGGCAGAAAAGTTTGAATCATGAGAAAAATTCAGAAAATGTAATCTGACAAAAAACAAACAAAAAAAACACTTACTCCTCATCCTTTTAGAAGAAGCAGTGAAGTCCCTCTCTAAGTTAAACACCGGCTTCTTTCCTTTTCCCTTTTTTCTCCCTCCCTTGACACACCACCTTTCCACTCGTTATGATATACAGTATACAACAAAACTATGTAGACCCCTGTCTAATATCACTAAAAGATTAAGTGAGTAAAAAATTGTATCATCTTACTATAATTGTTCTATTTTTAAGTTGAAGTGTAGGATATTTGATCCTATCTATAATTAAAAAGAAACAGATCAGATAGACCAAATTGAAAACATATGAAACAAAGTACAACCTCAATGCCACAAAAGTGAGAACACCTGTGATTTCCAATTAAGTCTACTTGCATGAACGTGGTTATAAAATAACCTTTGAACACAACAGCTTCTGCAATTTTGGCCTGGGTTGGTTGTGTAATGCAAAGGTTCCACACGGTAAGGAATTGCCTGAACATTACGAGAAACCAGATTGTGAGAGTTCACAAAGATGGGAGATGTTACAAGAGCATCAGTGGGCTACTGAACATAAGCTGAAACAAAGTTGCAGCAAAGGTTAGGAGGGATAGAAGAGCCATATTACCAATAAAAGAAACTCAGTGGTCGTCTTCGAAAAACAAGGCCATACACAATTCAGTATTTATGCATCTTTGCTTTTTGACTTTTCCAAAGAACATGAAAAGAAGACTGATGAATATTGGCAGCAAATTCTTTGGTCAGATGAAACCAAAATAAATTAGTTTGAATCAGATGGGGACCAGAATGTTTGGTGTGGACCTGGCCAGGACTACAACCGTTAAGCATGGAGTGGGGAGTGTGCTGGTATTGGGCTGCATGAATCGAAAAGGTGAAGGAGAGATAACATGTATAGATGGCACTATGAATGCAAGTTTGTATACCCAAATACTGAATGAAAAGATTACTCCTAGTCTCAAGAAGCTTGGCAGGAAAGGAATTTTCCAAGTTTTTTTCAAAAGTGAAGCCTATGATCTGGCCAAGTATGTCCCCTGACTTGAATCCAATAGAACACCTTAGGAGTATTTCAAAACGGACACTAGAGAAACATAACCCCACCAGCAAAGAGCAGCTGAATAGAATCATCTTTGAAGAAAGGCAGAAAATCTCACCACAGATTTGTGCAAGACTGGTATCATTCATTCCCAAGAGGACAAAATCTGTCATCAAATATAAAGGCAAACATACAAAATATTAAAAAATAAGAAAATGGATTCTCACTGATGAGGATTTACTGACTTTTTGGCAGTCGGTTCTTTTCAAATTAATTGTCCTCATTCTTCCTGGGCTTTGGCCAAAAACAAATAAAATTGCATTAAAGGAACAGGGTTTGTAATTTCTTAACATTTTAGTGATATTGACCAGGGGTGTACTCAGTGTTTTGTATCGTCACTATTCTTTTTAAAAAAAGACTCCTCCCCACCTCCTGATTCTTACCTACAGAAGCAGTGAAGACACTCCCTAAGCAGGACCCCCTCTCCAGGCGGCAGGTCCACGTAGCAGATTCTACAGTCCACAGGCTCTGGGTTAGGCACCAGATCCTGGCCATCCATCATCACCAGCCGAGCAAAATTCTCCCTGCGCTCTTCTTCCCTTGCCTGAGACAAGGAGCGGTGTTGTTGGGAGGGTTAAAGGTATATTCGATCAACAACTTGCCGTTTGTTTTTTATAGGGGCACAATGACATTGGCAATTCATAAAAAAATATTGTAGGCCAAATTTACAATTTTTCACCCACATATACACATGTACATGCATGCTTATACATGCAGACACAAACATTGTATATAGCCATTTTATTATCTATTTTACAGCGTATATACAATTAAACAGTGCAAAATTAATTACTTAATTACAAAATTTGAATTACTTTCAATTTAGGCAACCATTGCTCATGAGTTAATTAAAAAGCCAGTCGCTGTAAAAAGTCAGTAATCATGATTATCTAGCTGGATGGTCAATGAAAAGAAAAAAAGTAATTAATAGTCTTATCATCATAGCCTGATAGATAATTATCAATAAGGCCAAACAAGTTCATTTTTATATGTTTATTTGGCACAAAAATCCATCTTTATCAGATTAAATGTAAATAATGGCCTCAGAAGAACAATATTGGTCTTCTTTCACCATATCAGTGTGTTTGCATATTTTCATAAAATGTGAAATCATTTGTTTTCATACAGTTTCTACTGTAGGACATCATGAACATGCAAAAACACTGGAGACAGGGATGCACCTATACAATCACTTGTGTTGCTTATTTGGTCAAGACTAGGCGGAAATAAGGCTTAAATAGGCTGCAGTCATACCAGAGCATCTCAAATGAGTTTGTTAACCTACATTCAACTTCAGAATTAAAATAACAGTACCATATGCTTTCATTTCAAACATATACTGTACGTAGACGTGCATAGACATAAGCTTGTGCAATGTGATTTTTTATTTGATCTAAAAGTGAGTGTTTGTTTTGTTTCAAACTGTCTGTGAATGAAACATAAATAATCATGGAGTGTGTGTATGCCTGTGTCTCTGTGTGTTCAGTAGTCCTGGTCCAGGTTATACAGGAGTGAGTTGTTTTGAGCCTCAGCACTCCTCAGCACCTCTCTTCTCCCTTTCTCCTTCAAAAAAACAGAGACAGAAGAGAAGAGAGTCAACCTGAGAGAGCCTGCAAGTTTGAATTCAAAAGTCAGTTTTGAATCAATGTCATACTACGTTGTAGGGCTGATCAATATCTTGAATTAATTCGATTAATTCGAGTTTTGGTTTTGAACGATGTGGAAATGCCTAAGACAGAAAATTGAGATGAATGCTTCCTCTACTGTTACTCAAACGCCAGCTACAGCAGTTCTCATAGGCTGTCGCCATTTTCTTAGAGACACTGGCACATATTAGCTTTGACAGTTAACAACAAGTTTGAGTAAAGGCAGCCACAGCACTTAGGACAATGAAATAATACCAAAGAAAGGTAGTCATGTTACCTCAGTGATATGGAAATAGTTCTGTTTTGCAAGGTCCAACATGTCCCATGTTGACACCGTGCTGTGTAAAGTTTGTAAAAACTCTACGTTTCCCATTCATGGGCTCTACTCGGGCGGCCTGAACCATCCAGGAAGATGAAATTAGTCAGCTTCAATTTAGGTAAATCTTGCATTAGAACACCTTATTTCACTCTTTTCAAACTAACTAATTTTTGGCCACACACCTGAGTTGTGTGCACTGCAGTAACTGAGTGGGGACTAGAGGCTTCTCTGTGTGCAGCCGCCTAGCTAGCGTCTACCAATAGCCTGTATGTGAGGCATTTGGGGGACATCTGAAAATTGTAGCTCAATCTGAGGGAAACACTGCTCTATTAGAACTAAAAGTAGCAGCACAACAAACCAGGTTCCAGCACCTGAAACAAAAGCATGCAATGGAATGTGAGAAATGTGTCTCTTCGAGATTCTGATTCTACCTCCCATCCCATTTCAAAAACCACAGCCAAAAAGCAGCAAACTCTAGCTGCCTAATTTTCCACATATAAAAAGACAGGTTATTGTTGTTGTCTGCATATATAGAGCATATCGTTTTAATAAAGAAAACTATTTTTTGAATCATGTTTTGTCTTGAGATCATGTACGCAGGGGAAAAAAAAAAAAAATCGAGAATCATCCAAAAAAAAAACCCTGTCCTGTCCTTATTATTTTATTTGGCTGTTTTCCCTAGCACTTTTTAAAAATTTTTTTACACAAAGTACTTTTTGACCCAGGCCTGTTTAATGTAACCCGGCTCTGTAATTGTCACTAAATGGTATGCCAAACTCAGTGAAGTGTTTGTTTGAGCCGTTACTTCACTATTCCTTGATGCATATGCCAAAATAAGGTTTTATTCTACTCATATATGGGTGACGCAAAGTGTTGTTGCATACATATATGTAAGACTGTGGGTGCATGGTAAGGCTAGTTGTGTCTGTATTTCCTACCTGCTGGTACTGTCTGATAGCCTCCTTCTCCTGCTGGATGCGCCTGAGTTCCAGCGCATCGGGTCGGTATCCCCCCGGGATGACATAGTTCTCAGGTCGGTTTGTACTGCAGATCTCACACCCCGGCCGAGATGGTTTGTTAATGTAAGTGCAAGAGGGGCATGACCAACCCTGAAACACAGATTATGACTTTTATTTGTTGCTTTCAATTACCTTGTTGAATTTTATCTATCATTCAGTACGCGTTTTTTTATATTTTAACATGTGAGAAACAGCACTACATGCAAGTAATGGCTTATCAAAGGCTTATCAAATGGCGTATTTTATCAAAGCATTGACAATTTTGAATAGTGTGTGAAGAAAGAAACACTTGAACAAAGTATAATTTCAATACTACCATAACTGCTGCTGTGTATTACCTGGGTGGAGGATGTGTTGAGGCTCAGTGCTTCACTGAGTTGAGGCATCTCTAGGTTGATGAGATCTCTGATCTTACTGATGTTCCCGCTCTCTGACCCACCTTTAACATTTAAAGGGAAAAAAAGTATGTAACAAGCAACCGGTAATATCTGCAAGTAAATGCGTGTGCCCATTAAGAATGTCTTCGTCATCTGTATGTATTACATAAACTTTGATACATGTACTGTATGCAAGTGCAAATCCTCTTACGCTAAAACAATTCTTTGTCAGAGGTTACCACCGTCTGTTCTACTGACCTTCTTTGGTTTTTTAATTTTTTAAAAATCCATTAGAAATAGGTCTAAAAGAAATAACGTTGCATTGTCAAATGTAACATCTTGTTGAATAACATTAGAGTATTAAATTAATAGAAGAGTTTTTAGCTAGAGTTTAATAAATGGCTGAGTGCATTTAAATTGATCTATTCTTACATTTTCCATTATTTTGCACGGTCATATTTTCACTACTTTGATACAATTAAAAGGACTGTGGTTTTATAAAGTCATGCTAGAATAACATATTGAAACAATACATTTGACCACATTGTATTCTTCAGTGCAAAATTCTCAACTCAGTGCAGTTGCTGTGCCGATATGATAGCTTCTGGCATTACTGCAGCATTTGATTTCTCTTACGTAGTATATTGTAAAGCACTGCTTTTCTTTTCTTTTTTTTTTCTTGTTGTATAGCTGCTCTAAACAGGTCACGCAAGTTTACGTGATTAAAGTCCAAGTCTCAAATATCACACTTGATGTATAGATGTATAACTAAAAATAAAAACATTTTCAGGGTAATTCAACTATCCACTATTACTTCTTTCTGCTTAATTAAAAATTTATTAAATTGTGACATCACAATAATGTATAAAATGAAACTGAATCCTATGAAGTCAGCTCCAAGCTGTTTTCAGTGGACCCTTAAAGTGGCAATCTCAAAGATTTCAGCCCTGGTTGATTTGGTGACACCTGTAGTTCTTGGTGGTAACAACAAGTGTGGTTTAACACTACAGGTCACAGAATTCTTGGGGCATCAAAACAAACTATTGTTGTTTTATTAAAGAAGTCAGGCAATAATTGGCCTTTTTTCATCATTCTGTGAGCAACCTTGATCTGATTTTATGCTGCACAGGGCATGAACCTGTGAACAGCTGGGCACATTGAAAGGAATTAGTCACCATTTTTAAGCTGCCACTTAGAGATTTCAGGTGATTTGCCAAACTCATTGTAGATTTGTTACATGCCTTTTTACTTTTGCATATCTGGCACTTGACTTTTTGGGAGTCATCTTGACGAATTTGGAAGTTCTTCTAAGTCTGTCACGTGGTCAAGTGTCACTGTCCCAGTGTAAGTGCTGGTAACGTTAGACGAGAGCTGTGATGAACAATTCAAAGAGTTAAAGATTATATTAAATATTATACAGTATATAAGATTAGATATATATTAAAGATTAAATATCCTTGTCTGACAATAATTAATAATTATTGCATAATGAATAATGTTGGCTTACTATTTATATTTTGGATTTTTGTGGTAATGCATATAATGCATAATAATAATTTAACAAGAAAAAAAAAGAAGAAAAAAAACCCCCCGCAGCATTCAAAGACTCATTTGGACTATGATTACCATGGCAATTGTCAAAGCTTCGAAGCTTCCAGGCATTCAGGTCAGCCCTAGTTACTTCACTGAGAAGTTGGAGGTGTGCCTGCAGCTCTTTATCTAACAGCTCACTGTGGCTGCTCCTTGTTTCTTTACTCCATGCAATATTTCAAACTGATCCTCTCTCCAAAAATGCCTAGAATTAGACACATTTTTGATGAACGATAGCGGTGAGTGCTAAGCTCACTGACAAACACATAACATTTCCTGTGACTACTTCATAATAAAAATCCACTCGTGCTTGGGCAGTTTGATGCTTTTAATGTGAAGCTGCAGCTGTAGGAAAGGTTCGGTTTGGATTAGCAGTAACTTAATACAGCATTTTTTTCCAGGAATGTTGCCACAGACACAGAGTTCATAATACTGCAAATATATAAATATTGCAGTACTTTCATCAGTGCACCATAGGCTCAAACACCATTGTGTTACCTCAATCGGCAATAGATAGTGACTCAACAGACATTTATTTACATGAAAATCTTTAAGATTGCTGCTTTAAAACCAACAAGAGTTTCATGAATTAAAGAGTATTATTGTAAACGTCAATAAATAAACCTGGGCAATAACGGTGACAGGAAACTAATTACACTGGTATAACCTTATGCTGTGCACCAGGTGCATGAATCAAACCCTAATGCCCTCACTCACCAATGTTCTTGCTGGTATGCATTCTGGGGGGCAGAGTGGTGTATAGCCTCCGGTCCTGAGATAAGGTGCCTTTTGCAGAGGTAGAAGGGAAGGGAGTGGTGGGGAGCGACAATGATGGAGGACTAAGGAGAAGGGCACTCTCCTGGTCCTGCTGGAGGACTTGGAGCGTCAAACGAGCATGACGGGCTGACAGGAGGTACAAGAAAGCTGTGTCGCCATCCTGACGAACACCGTATGAAGCGAGAGAACGCTGGTTGGTGCACAAGCACTGGCCAATCACCCAGCGCTGCACCCGCGGATGAAAGCCATACTCTAGAAACATCTGAGATGGTAGAAATTGAAATGAAGCAAACAGGAGAGAATGACAGTGAAAGAGAGAAATGTAACCAATTAGGCAGAGTAATAGATATTGTGAGAGAAAAAATTTGGAGGAGAAGCATTCTTCAGACTAACCTGCTGTTTCAGTGCAGCGGTAGTCATATGGGGGAAAACTTTAACAGTGACACAACAGGATGAGGAAGAATCTTCAAATACAACAGCCAAACTGTTAAATAAAATGAAATACAAGCCAAAAATCTATATTATACCTTATATCACATTTTTAAATGTTTAAAAATTATTCCATCAATCATATTAAAATCATAATTAATAATCATGTTCCTACTTGATTTCAGTGTCTTCATAGTCTCTGGTAAAGGGCTGAATCTTGAGCGCAGCATGTTGTCGGGCGAGCGTGGCAGCAATTACAGAAGCAGACTGCATGTCACCTGCTTCTATGGCTCGGGTCAACTCTGTGCAGGTTTCCTCTATAAATGGATACATACAGTACATACATGCATAAGGAAACACAGACAAACCCACACAGGTGAACATACAGTAGAGGCAAGCCTGTGCAGAGGATGTTTCCATACCCCCAAAAAGCGACTACAGGGCTAAAAATGATTGAGTGAATAAATTAGTAAAATGAATGAATAGTGAATTGGTTACGTCACATCTAAAAAAAAAAAAAAAAAAAAAAAAAAGGATCTGATAATAATTTATATTAACAGGAAGGTGTTCAGTGTAAATACCTGTTTGTTGCAAGGCCAACGTGTTCTGAAGATGGAGACCATCCAGGGGGTGCTGTGGACCATTATCTTGAGGGGCAACTGCCAATGAAAAATGTTGAAAAGCAGAAAAAAAGCATTTAAATAGAAAACATTAGAAAGAGACCTATTATAAACATTCAGTTTTCCCACATTGTACAAGAGACAATTTTTATTGTCTTCTTTTGTTCTATCTGTAGATATAGAATGAATAAAAGGAATGGTAAATTTTGTTTTGTTGCATCTTGTCACAATAGAGAAAGTTTTAAATATAGTCCTTTATGCATGTCCTACATCTGTTCTTAAGGTCTCTTCTCAACTGTTTAAGCCCAGTTTACCTACAAAGGGAGATTCCCAGGGGAGGTTCCAACAGCAGCACTTTCAGCTATATTAAGATTGGGTGAAAAATAAAGGCCTTGGTTTGTGTTACAGCTACAGCTGCTGACTTCAACAGTCATCCATAGCTGTAAGCAGTACAATTCTGTGTAAATATGATTATGATGGTGGCCCAAAGTGGTTATAAAAGCTGGTTTATTACCTGATTTAGCATTCTACAATTATATTTACAAGTTTTTCAATTTTGGTCATCTTTCTCTTCTTTTACTTTATTTCTTACATACATGTAGGTTCAAAAAGGGGATAATATGTAAGTAAGAACAGACTTTTATTGAACAGAATTTGTTGAAATTCCCTCTAAAGACAAAATATGAATCTTAGTCATGGTGGTTGAGATTGACGCTAGTGATATTACCAAGCATTGACCAGGCCTGTGAAAAGTTCCCCTGTTCAAATAAATAGATAAATAAGACCCTGTTGCAAGAAAATATCTAAGGTTTTCCACACCTTTCTTTTGTGGCTGTTATCTAACAGAAATGTCAGTACCAGTGAGATAAGTGACTGACCTCTATGTGCTTCTCTTAATGATGACATCATCACCGTAGCCCACTCATGGGCCTCCTGCTCACACTGGAAGTTAAAGCTGATGCGGTCATGTGGAGGTGCTACCAAACTCAGCTCATGGCACTTTGGTGACTTCAACTCATAGTGTACTGTCCTCAAATCAAACTCAGCGATTGTCTGGAACAAGAGGAGGAGACAGTGAGAATGAAATGAGATGAGGTAGGATGAAATGGGGAAAGTAAATGATTCATAGATTACATTACACCAGAATGGCAACTAGATGCATCACTGCATATGTGTACATGGCTTGGTAAAAAGATAATTTTAATATTCCATTATACTGTTAACGGACAAATATAGATACATTTGTTAAAGTATGTAACTAAGAAAATCTAAAAACAACACAACAGATATTTATTAGTTTTAAAAATGCAATTAACAGAAAACAATGGCATTGTATGGAACTTTCCCAAGCCGCTGAATTAAAACGCATCACTCCTAATTAAACTTTAGGCCCTGTCTTGTATAAGGACCATGTATTGAACTTTTAATACCTTTCATTATTTATTATGTTTATGCCAAAATAAATTTAAAAACAAAGCAAACCATGGAGCCAGACAAGATTTAAGCAGATATAAATGCAAAACATAATGAATCTGCCATGGGTAGTGTGCTTTCTTCTGTGGAGGCTACCTGATGGGTGCCTTAACAGGAAACACACACAGGCCACATAAAGCCTGAGGAACAGGGGGGGTCAACAGGGGCCCACAACTCCTTTTTACCCTGGGGCCTCCTAGCGGGTTAATACGGTCCTGGTCAAAAGCCGGAGAGGTTAGGAGCAAGTGCTATAAATAAACTTAAGTTTGGATTTATTCCACCATATTTTCACACATCAAGTCCTTGCACTTAGTATGGAGTCCTATCTAGCATAAATCGTGTCTCAAACAGTGTTTAAGACACACACCACAACAAGCCCAACACTACCGCTGTTTTGCTGCTGTGAACTCACCACACTCCGGCCAGTCCCGCTGCTGTCCTGGAGCGACAGCAGGAATTCCCCGGATTTCCCCGGGTCCATGCTGAGCTGCAGGCGGAGTGACTCATCACCTGCTCCCGGAAGACACAACGGCCGAATACCAGAATGGCACACCGTCACCCGAACCGAGATTAAGACGGTTCGGCAGCTAAATTGTGACTGCGAGGCCCCATAGTGACTGGGGAGGGCAGCGGACTGGTCCGGTGTGTAGGCAGGGGTGTGAGTCCAACCGCCTGAACTCAGCGACATCCTGCCAACAGATTCATGTAGAAAACAAACACACGGGGTCCGCTGGGTTGTTTACGTCTTGTCCTAAATTGTTTCCTGCCCTTGGTTTTAGTATCTTTTCGCGATATTAATTACATTGTACCTCGTTGTTAGATATTTATTAGCCTCACTGTCAACAGGAAGCAAGTGCGTAGAGTCTGACAACTGTTTGTAGCGACTTCAAAAATCCATAGCCCAAGCTAGAGGTTTCACTTCTCTCTTCTTCCGTTTTCGCTAAAGCTCCTACTCAGGCAGATGTAGTGTTTCTTTTTTACTGCCAAGAATTAAGAGTATCCTTCGAGGTATGCCATACCTTCCAAACGTCAAAGTTCTGTAGTAGTTTACTACAAGTAACGTTGAGTGTGTTGTTAGTGCGTATACTTTCACTCCGTATTGCGCATGCGTTGTCATTAGGCTGACGTACGCTGTTGTAATATTTATGAGGTTTTTTTTTTATCGATATGACAGGTAAGCTTGTTTAGTTCCCGTGTTAGCTGACTTAATATTTAATATTCAAGATGTTTAAAATTTAAATTTTGACGCATATACGCTGTTCCTCAGATGAGTGTTTTAAGTCTGGTTTCTATGAAATGCAGTTAAACCTTATGGTGATACAGGCAATGTGTGTATGTGCACATATTGACCACAAAGGGGCAGTAAAGCATCCTATTAAAACATTTACATGTCCTCTAACCCTCTCTTTTTCATAATAATTCAGCTGAAATCTGTTTCATCAGTATATAGCAGTTTAAAGAAGCCACACCTCAGACTGCCTCAAACACACGCACCCACGTACGTGCGTGTGTGTGTGTGTGTGTGTGTGTGCGTGTGTGTGTGTGTCAGTTAGCTAAAACTGATGCAGTCTAACACAACAGTCTTGCAGTAAATCCCTTTATGGAGGTTCAGTGTTTGTTGAAACTGTGTTAAAGAGACATTGATTCAACTGTATGATAATTCTGGAGGCTGCAATTTGTGGTGCTGTTGAACTGCGCTGCATTATGCGGACAGTTGTTGTTCCTTTTATTTTGTCCACCCCATTGAAATCAAAGCGACAGAAGGCTAAACAACATACACACCTCTTTGTATAATACAATACAGTTCAACGGCAGCACAGACTATATCCTCCAAAATGATCATACAGTTGAATCAAAACCTCTTTTACACAGTCTCAACAAAAACATACCACTGAAACCTTCATGAAGGTAGGGTTTTTTTGCAGGACTGTTGTTTTAAACTGCATTAGTTTTAGCTAGGTGTTCCTAATAAACTGAGTGTATATGTACAGTATGTGTTTGTGTAATACAACACCCTGAATGTGGTGAAAATATATTTTTTGAGGGCTAGACTTATTTGTAAGAAACTAATTTTACAATGTGGTATTGCTACTTTTACTTAAGTAAAGAAAAAGTCTAATGTCCTCCCTCGTCTTCATCTTAAAAATTCTGCTCAGATCCATTTTTGACATCTTGTGGCATTTCTTATGAAAAATAAATTTTTATGACCTAGGTGCCATTTACCATTTATTTTTTATGATGTAACTTCAACATTTATTAAACATTAAAAAAAAAACAACAAATTAAATTTCTATGACTCTAGTACTAATGTTTATCTGTCACAAAACCAAAAACTCCAGCGTTTGTAGTCATTCTTTTTCAAGATTACATGCTAAGTTAGCACTACAAAAACTAAACATGTTCCTTCACAGGAGCAGCATACTGAACATTAGGTGTAAAGTAAGATTAACAGGACACTATTTATTCTATTTTTGTTGGCTCTTCACAAAGTCATCTCTTACAAACACGTATGGCATAGTAGGATAATGTTATCATTCAATAATAGGCCCAGTATAGGCCTTTTCCACAGCACACAATTTGAACTATCATAGTAGGAAAAACACAGGTGTTACCGTTAACATTAACAGTGGTTGTTTTCTATTCAGGTGTCCCACAATATGTGAACCAGCATGCACAGCAGCATCACCCTGAAACTCAAGCAGTTAAATGGAATTCAGCTGTTATTAATTTTATTATTTACACCTGGATTTCTCCCATTTTATCATGTATTAATTTGAGATAGATTAGCATTTGAAATTACAATGTAGTTATCTTCACTTTGAGTTGGGGTTTCCCTCCTCAAAGATGTTACAGCAGTACAGATATCATAAACTAGCTGGAACACATACCATCCAGATGAGACTTATATGACCCAGGGGGGACTTCAACCCACAATCCCCAGCTCTGGATGATGATGCCTTATCAATTAGGCCACTGAGCCACTATAACACACGTTTCTCAATCTTTTGACTAAATTTTCGGTGTCGAGCTGAAACTCTATCTATGATATTATACTGTATTTTGTTGTTGTTTATTGTCCTCAGTGTAAAAGTCTACTATCCATATCTTTCAGTCCTGATTAAATCCTCAGAAAGCAATGGCTTTTCTATCCTTATAACCAGGGAGATGTTTGTCTGGTATTATGAAACATTCATGTTTCAGGAACGAGCAAAATTGCAATCCAGATAAGTTTTGTTCTGAATGAAAGCTCAAAAGGAAATGCCTTCAATGAAACTGACTTTAATTGATTTCCCAATTTAAGCTTTTTTAGGAGAGAGGGTAAACCAAACATGGTCAATGAATGTCCCAGCCCACACACTGTGCAGGTCAAGAATTGTGAGGCAGTTAACAAAATATACTGTAGCACAAAAGGGAAATGATTTAGACCACAAAGATTAGCTGGGTCAAGCTCTAAATCATTCTGATATCAGGGTTTTGTCAATCAATACCACATTCCCCAGGGCTCTCGTGTCCCACATTATCAAGGATATCTCATCTTTAAACTTTATACATCTTGTTACTGTTTTTTGAATGAAATACCTTTGATCAGTTAATTTTTTCTAGAAAAACTATCCTTGCTTGTAATGCTAAGATTCCTCAAAGATTTCATACACAGTGTGTAATGAAGCAGGAAATCTGGGAAGTACCACAAGCTGTGACATGACCAGTGATCCTCTGTGCGTCCATTCACAGAAACACAGATGGCACAGCCAAGATGAAGGCATTCAACCATGTGCTGATGAGACCATGAAGGGAAGGAAATTTTATCACGTAAGAAAACGAGAAACCAAATTATATCATAGGTCAGTACCTGACCTAGCATATTGTTCTGTGTTCTTTTTAGATTTATTTGTCTCTAAAATGCATTCATGAATAACAACAGCAGGGGAATATGAATTTTTCTGAATGTGTTTTCAGCACAGCACTGAACCTAACACACCTACCTGTGACTTGGCATCTAGAAACAACAAATCACAAACTTTGTTTCCATAAATCAAATCTGCTTTATTATTTACAGATGTTTCCATGTTGTGGAATGATTACACATCCTCAGGTAGGTATCTTCTCATTATTGCAGGCATACTCTGCATCATATAATCTGATCTCATTCTATGACAAATTATGGCGGCCCTAATCTGCTGCCCCAGGGTGAAGATCTGTGCCTGCACATACACACATGGACACACAAACTAGGATCACATGTTACATAAGACAATGATATCCTTCTAATATATTGTGTAGTCAAAGCTAAGGGTATTGTACATGGAAAAAGTTTATTTCAACCATTTCAATCTTATGGGAAGGGGCATGGGTACATTTTGAATAGCACTGTCATGTATCTTGACCTTTACAGTCATTGTTTTAGGCCTCGTGACTTTACACCTGAATACATTTGACTGGGTGAAGATCTCTTCACCTTAACCTTTCACCTGTGACTCATTGCTGTCACCTCTCAGCACATGTACGGGTTACATGTACTTGACATAGTATGAATTCACACGCACATACAGAATATGTAAAACTCGTACTCCTTTCTGATTCAGTTTGATATTGTGGTTTTTCTGTCACTTATCATTCCAGCTGCAACGCTAAGCTCTAATATTGTATTTCAGTATCTATCAGATAAATGTATCATGTGGGCTTTGAATAGTACAAGTGAAAGAGAATGCAGCCAGAACTGAGCTGTTTGTATATATAATTTTGGTATTAGAGGCTGATTATTATTGAGAAAGTTCCCAAAGCTTAGTTTCCGGTGACAAGACAGTCTTTTCAAGAATACACCGAGGTTTTTGCAATAGCTGATTGGGTCCCTCCTTGTCCTTTGTAATCAAGCTGATTGATGAAAGACTCATCAAAAACCACCCACCACAGTCACTGTCTGACAGACCTACTTGAGTTGGTGGGTCTCCCCATGTTTACTAATTTTAAAGTCGTCCGCATGCCACTGACTTCCTGATGGATTGCTCTTCTACGTGACAGACATCAGGAAAACTCCAAAACCAGACCTCCTTTGTCAAATGGGATGAGGGGGTTTAAAGAGTGGGAGGAGGTGAGGGGGGTGATGCATCCTGTAGTCTGGGATCACTATGTGTGACTGACATTCTTGATTCATCATTCAACAACCTCATCGGCAGCACAGGTATATAAGCCACAGCACACCTGCACCTACAATAACGACTTCAGATCTCTGCCAACTGACCTCAGCCTATTACCAAAGTTCAGGGTAAGATATTACTGTTTGGAGATTACATTATATATTTATATATATTTACAGCCTGTCAAATGCATTCTATCAAATCCAAGATAATGACGATAACTTCAGTTATGTGTTTAGACAATTATTTTGTGATATGTAGATACTTCAGGTGGATTTCTGTTAACTACTCTAACATGACTATGTGACTACATCATTAATGGGGTGAATAATTATAATATGATATTGATAGACTGCTAGAATAGCCTGTGATTTCTAAAGAGACTTACAATGACAAATATAAGTTTAAATGGTTTATGGTGTGTTATTTTAAATCATAGTAAATTCAAAATTTATCATAAAATTTCTGTATGAGCTTTTGATGCTTGGTAGTGAGGTTTAAATGACTTCTATGGTTTTTAAAATTGAATTTATAATAATCTTATCTTAGTTAAAGATATTTTTTTAAATCTTTAACTGTATCAGTTTCAGCTTTCTTCAGACTTTCTTGTGTTTTCTGTTTTAAGTGTCCTCTGACAGTGAATGATATGTTACTGACCGGAATCCCTCTGTCCTCTTTAGTGCCTTGAGTGACTTCACAGCATTATGCCTGTGAGAGCGGCTGATGTCCGGCACTGTATCCTGACAAGCTGCTGGCTGCCTGCAGCTCTGGTGCTGCTCCTCCTCCTCTCATCCAGCATCAGCAGCGTTCACAGCACCACAGTGGAGCACGACTTCCACATTGTTCACAATGTTGACAACAGAAGTAAGACTTGTTTAATGTATCATTTTATTTTTATTACAACCTGCTAGATTTTTTAAAAGTTGTTTAGGGAAATTTGACAAGTCACCTAGTGTGGAGATTGAGCAGGATATCTGTTTATGGTCTGTTTGTGACTCTCAGTGGTGAGTTTACAGTGACCTTCTCCTACTTTCTCTTGTTTATGACTTCCCATCAATATTCTTATCATTTACATAGGGATTAATTGTCAGATATTTTAAATTACTATTACTTTTAAACTTTAAAATTAAATTTGAGATATGTTGTCAGTGGATTACAAAACCTCTCGTAATCTCAAGGGGCCATATTTATGTAATTTTTTAAATAAATACTCAACTTAACTTTATTTAGCTCAAAATGAGGGCAAATCAGTGTCTACTAATTTGTGCTACACCTCTAAACAATAATGTAGCTTATTATCTAACCTGCTATGTATCTTTTTTCACAATTCACAAAAATGTTATGGTTATTGATGTATTCATTGTTACTTTTAAATTGCCAATATAACAATTTCTATTTTTTTGATTTTATATATTCACATAATCTGAATGATTTACCTTAGATTGCTCAAAGATTGAACAATTAATGTTTTGTCACTAAACCTTTTTATATATACTATATAATTCTATAAAATAATACACGGTATATAATCTCCCTTTATATGTACTTTGTATAATGCAGAAAAATACTTCAAAGAAACATTACAATAAATATGACAATACTGTTCTAGTAGTCAGTGTTGCTTCAGAATCTCTCTTATTCTCATTTAAATGAATGATTGGAGGATAAAATATGGAAGACCAAAAAATTATTTCTTTATATAAAGTTCGTTGGAGCATCAAACCAGCTGAGAAAATAATCTATATTTACATAGACAAGAATCTATATAAACTCCAAAAAGACATAAAAACCTGGAAAATCAAATTTGAGATGCTAAGAATGGTTATATGTTTGACTGGATTAGAATGTTACTTAAGTTTCATATCAAAAGTATTATTATTATTATTATTATTTTATTATTATTTTTTCTTTTTTTTTGCATTTTAGGACTACAAAATATACCTTTTGACGTTAAATCATCATAAAATCATTCTGTTTGTGGCAGTAATATTGGTCTTTTCATCATTACACTTACTCTGTTTTGGTCTTCTTGTCTTTAGCAAGGAGATGATTTTTGAGTACACACCAACATTTTCCCGAACATGAATTATGTCCCCAAACAGAGCTGTTAAGGATCAAAACATGCCTTGATACATGATGATGATGTACTTGTTTTTGGTCCAGGTCCAGAGATAGACCCGTTCTGGTATGTAGGGCGTGGGGTAAGACCCATTGGGCGCTTTGGGAAGAGGCACAGCAGTGTGGAGGCTCTGGGCAGCAGGGGGATGCAGCCTGTTGTCATGATTCTGGAGATGCTCCTCAACAGCCTCAGAAACAAAGAGGACCTCAGGAAAGTGCTGGATGGGGAAGACAGGGATTGGTTACTGTGACAGCATGTCCCCCTCCCTCCATCTACAAACTCTGAGTGTCTTTATTTTTTATCTTTATGAAGGTTATTTACTCTTTTGCTCTAGTACTTAACTGTATTTCTCTCTGGTGTCTGTTCTGAAATATTTCGCAAATGTGAATTGATGTGGTTGATAGGATCTTTGATGAAATCCCTTTCCAAATGTATCTGTACATAAAAATGTATTCTATATTGATTAATAAATTAGGATGCTGTGATTATATGTGTTGAGTCCCTTGCTGTATTTGCAGGTGCACAACAAAAATTATCTTTCAAAAGAGGAAGCTTTACATTTGTAAATTTTATTAATTTCATAATACATTTTTTCTCAGAGTACTGTGGCACATAGGGAATCTCTATTTTTTTGCACATTAATATTTTCCCCAACATGTCATATGGATTGCAACAAACGATTGCACATAAAAATGAATGGCTGCGCACTGTGAACCTCTTCACAGTTATTCACACTGGATTTAAACAGGAACAAAAGTAATATTGTTTTTAGCTGTGTGAATCTCATTATTTCTGAGTATCGGGACACACTAACAGTAGAAAATTAGAATTCCTGTGTGAATCCAGCCTTACAAGTCATGACATTAATACACAGTCTCTTGCACACAACACTGAAAGATTGGTCAACTGTGATTGGGCAATACACACATTATTCTATGTCATATCCATCTTTTCACACATATAGATATATTAACAAATTCTGTGAATGAGATAATAATTTTTTACATTAGAAAAATACTGGACACCGATGATTGGACCCTTGTGGCTGTGCTTCTCATGGGAAATTTTACATCAATTTAATAAAACCAGAAACATGCTTTTTTACATTGACACCTCTAGAGAACAAGATTGACAAAAGTACAGGATCAGTGTGCAAAACCAGAGATGTGAAAGACTGGGATGTAAAGGTCATTAATAGAAGGGGCAGAGCATTCATACAGGAGATCATCACACCTTTTAGTTCAATCAGTCCAACAGGAAATTCAACCCTGCTCTTAAGATGTAGCCAAAGCAAAAACTCTGACAACTGTGTGCATGGCTAATTGATATTCTAACTAATGTATGTGGACACTGAGTATAAGTAAAAAAACCCAAAAAATGTAAGGCAGTATTCTCAAATCTAGTGTTTAAGAAGTACAAACACAGTATGAACCATACTAGCTGCTCCTAAAATGTACCTGTGTTTTTGTGGCATTTACCATCATCACTACTGGCAGGATATCAAATGGTAAATGCAGACATACGCTGAAAGCATTCTGAGTCATCACACATGATAGGACTGACTAAGGAGGGCTCCTTTGAGGAGAGAATAAAGCATTTAATTTGCAATAGTACTTATTCAGTAGTATTACATAAAAATGTTCAGTAAGTACAAAAATAAATTGCTTGTAACAAAAATCATAGTTTAATGTAATTTGCTATAAAGCCCATCAGACTTCATTATGTAAAAACCTTTACAAGATTTTCTGAATGCAACACACAAGTTTGGACATAATCCAGCAAAGGGAAAACATGAAAATAGCTTTTTGTTCAAACTAAAGGCCACAACGTTTTAAGGTAAACGAAGAAAATGACAGAGGAAGAAAATTATTGTGGGTTGAAGAATACTGCATTGAGGAAAGGCTTAAAAAAAAAAAAAAAAAAAAGAGAACCCTTTCAGACCGGACCTGAATCATAGACCTATGGAGGTTTATATTGAACTCAATATCGGTTTGACATTCAGACTTATTCAAACCTTATTTTATCTCATTTCATTGTTAAAGCGTACTTGTGTGTCTACTGATTAGCTCTTACCAATAATTCCTTTTCTATATATGAGGTGTATGGTCATATATGTAGAATTGAAACCATGTGTGGAAAATAGAGGCATGGCTCAGAGTCCCTAGGTCAAAGGTCCTCAGAGGGTGCCTCATAGCTTGAAAAGGAAGGTAATGCTTTGTAACTGAAACCATATGTTAGTGACAGTTTTTAGGAAAACAACTGCCCTATTTAAGAGTTGGTGACCAAGGCTGATTTTCAGAGTGGTTCATTGGCTTCACACCCTCTCACAAGCAGATCTGCAGATGCTTGACTTGACGCTGTACTTCTTTGTAATAAACCTTTATATGCAATCAAGACGGTGTCAGCGGAGTCTCCTTCATCCTCATCACATCATCAACACAATCTAATAAACTACAATATAAATGGTAGAGCACTTCCTCAGTAAAACATCATTAAAGTTGGCATTTATTTAAGGAATAGTTTGACATTTTGGGAAATACATTAATTCTCTTTATTGCTGAGAGTTACACGAGAAGTCCAATACCGCCCTTGTGTCTGTACGCTAAATAAGAAGCAAATGCCAGAAGCTAGTTAGCTTGGCATAGTTTAAAGACTGAAAACGGGGAAACAGCTAGGCTGGCTCCGTCTAAAGATATCATCTAATCATCTAACTTTTTTACAGTTTAAGGTGCCTATAATTGGTAGTATTATAATAATGTATGAATTGACAATGTGAAAACAATGCAAAAATGCAAAAGGGGTCACTTGTACTGATGAACCTACAAAGCATTATCATCCTAATCTGTAGGTTCCCTTGACTTTTTGGAGCTTTATAAGCGAGTTTCAGTTAACTGTTTAGCTGTCTGACACACAACTTTATTGTTTTTGTTCACTTTCATTACTGTCATAGCACCCTTTTTGCCTGCAACAGGCAGCTGCTTAGGGAAAAAAAAGCTCTAATAGCCCACTGTACACTACATGCCCAGCACCAAACATTAGACAGGCACAGTTAGCGGCTAGCTTTCCCTCAGGAGTTCCTAGAGTACAAAAACAGAGCTAAAAGGAAAAGGTGTATATCCCCCCCCCCAACTGCAGCATGTGTAAATAAGCAACAAGTTTGATAAATTAAAATGTGATATATCAGTATTGTGTTTACAACACACACACACACACACACACACACACACACACACACACACACACACACACACACACACACACACACACACACACACACACACACACACACAAACAGTTATTGCAGGTTTAAACAGACAAAATATAACATGTAAAATAGTCAGTTTTTTAGGTGGTAGTGGGCTATTTTTACCTTTTTGAACAGAGCAAGACTAGCTGTTCCCCTGTTTTCCATCTTTATGCTAAGCTAACCAGGAGCTGGATATACTACAAAGAGATTGTTATGGATCTTATCATTTAAGTCTCAGCAATAAAGTGAATAAGCATATTTAAAAAAATTGTTGCACTATTCTTTTAACTGGTTTGTTTTAGGCTGTCCACCGTATTTCTCAAGTGAGGTTTGTGTTAATTTATTGCCATCTAGCAATTTTAATGGCAGGAGAGGACAAAAACGCTTTGGCCCTGATACTTTCTACATTAACACACTATATTCTGGTAAGTGCATTCATTTTTAAAATAGTTAAAATGTCAGAGGTGTTACAATCATCCCCAAAATGAGGATAACCAGCTGATAGCTTTGTTTGTGTGCATGTGCATGTGTGTGTGCGTGTGTGTGTGCGCGTGCGTATGAAAGCTGACATCATTTAAAAAGTTCTGAAGGGGTATGATAAAATTCTTACATGACATTTCATTTGGTGAGAAAGAAGATGCAGTATAAAACACAGCTCAGCCTCTTTTTGGGACACTGAATCACAGAAAGTTTCACAAGATTTTTCCACATCTTCATTGTACATTAAATCACAATACTCTTGCAAACTGATAGAAAAAGGAAACAAGTTCTTATTTTTTCTGTACAGATATTCTTTTGGAGTTGGGTCATGAGGAGTGTTTGCAGATATTAAGGCAGAGATACCAACTGTCGAGTCATCCTTTCTTGATAATGAGGAAGAAATGGAGGATAAAGTGGAAAAAGGGTCAGAGCTAGTCATGTCTTATGTGAGGTGTTTGACTGACATGGTACAGTGCCTGGCTTAGGGCTGAGTGCTTGGTGGGTCACATAGGGCAGATGTTGGTCCCTGCTTGTCTTGGAGCTGGAGGCGGATGCTGGATCAAGGCACTGGATGAGAACGGCCCCTGTCCCTGGGGCTCTGAGGGACTCGTTGTGCTGCTGACTGTCACTATGGCCGAAACATCTTCCCCGGCTGCTCTGGCTCCAACTTTTCTGAAATGCAAAATACCCCATCATTAGGAAAAGCAGAATGTATAAACAAATCTAATGCAGAAGCTTTGGTTTAGAAAAAGTGATATCATATGATTCAGAGGAACATGGCTGGCTTATATCTGAAATGTCAGGACAGTCTTCCTGGCCATAAGTTTAGAGCATACTGTATGTTGGATTGATAAGAAGGACACTATATGATGGAATCAATGATATGATCACATGTCCTGGTCACTGATTTTGCCCCATTGTCCCCACATGCTGTCTTTGTAAGCCGCTGAAAAAGCCACCCTGAATCAGAGCTATTGTGTGGATGGTGGTGAAGAAAAGAATAAGACAAAAAGAAAATAAAGAAAGCCACAACTGAAAAAGGCCATTCACTGACATGAAAAGGAACCGACTTCTTGTTGGTTGATAAAACAGCCTTATTCTCCTGTACTGTTTCCATTTGGCCGCTTTACATCTAATGGAGCTTTTCAGTCCCTTTCTGGCAGATGTATTCACTTTAATGTCCATTCAGCAGCCAATCTCTTCTTTTAGAACAAAGTGCAAAATGTGTGATGTTAACTAAAAGGTGAATAAATATGTCCCCTCATATCTGTCTCACTCGCCATCTCTAGCTCACTCTGTTTCACACACACTTACAGACATAGAGAGAGAATTTATGGTTGGTAGAGTATGGATTGATGTGGTATACTGTCTAAATCAGCACAGGTTAGCAGACTCACTTTATTTTTGCTTAACCTGATGACTGACAAGTATTTAAGGCTAGTGTCAGTGATTCTAATCCAATATACTTTTTGTCAAATTCAGTGAATATCTCCTCATGGTCTGCTAGCTGTCCATTCTGTGTGTTGAAAAAAATCCATTCTTCCTACACAGCCCTGGCTTGTCAATGGGAAACAAACGAAATGGCTCAGACCGAGCCAACACAACACTATTCCAGCCAATCAGCAACAGGGGGTGTTTGTGCTTGTGTACAGAACAAGGGAAAGAAGAAGAAAAGAGGGCAGATGGGGGAAGGGGGCAGTGGGAGTAAGAGACGGTAAATCTGGCATATGCTAACGAATAGTGCCAAATTTAAGGTTTACCAGGGGAAGGACAAGGAGCAGTCTACCCTTCCGTTGCCGTGTGTGAAGTTTTAAATAGGATTGATTCGGACTGCATACGAGACCGGTGGCGACGTTAAGGCGAGTGCATGGAAGGAATGTCTACCGGTGATGCAGTGCCACATACCCCACAACATAATTGCATTTTTAATAAGGAGAGATGGCCAAGGAACAGATGGTCAGAATATCAAAAATCGAAAAAGAAGTAGTATGATTAGGCAAGGGGCGACCAGCGGCATTAATAAAAGTGAGGCTTTCCTACGGTGGAGACTGCATGGATGGCCTGGGAAAGAAATTCATCCCTGGACTTATCCACTAGGACTGGCCTGTACCCCGAATGAAAAGCACATAGAGAGGGCTGGCAAAGAGACTTATGGGGCTGGTAAAAATTTTAAAAACTTTATGGATGCTTTAATGGTCCAAAAGCCCACCGATGTGGCGGCCCACTTGACAGTCAACCGGCTGACTGATGCGGCGGCCCACAGGGATGTGTCCTGGTAGTCCGGATGGCCAGTTCGACTATGGTGGAGAGATCCCCGAAAGTTTGAAAGGCATGAAGATGGATGTGGAGATTGCTCTGTTTTTGCTTGACAGGCGTATAAAACATTAGATTCTGTTTCACAAAGCCAATAGGTCAGTATTTTTTTGTCTCATTTGCTTATGTTTGTGATAGCTAATCCCAACTGGTAAGTAAGCAAGCAGGTACTGGTGTCACATTAGTGTATTGGGTGTTGTAAATGACTTGCTCACTGACATTCGACTTACTATTTAGTTTGCCAAGATAGTTGTTAGTGTGATGTTAGCTATAGTAGCACAAGAGTTGTGAGTATCACTGTCTGCAGCTGGTGTGCTGGCTCTGGGAAACTGTCTCGTCCTCTCTACATGTTAGCTTTGCAGCAGCAACTGTAGCCACAGTTTGATGTCTCGTTGTTGGTCTAAATCATGGTATTTTGTCTTTGATGTCTGCTAGCACAGTGCAGTTATTTGGTTGGATGCATAATTTGAAATGCTATGCCAAGTAAATTTACATTCCTTATTAGATTAGTTACAAACCTACAATCCTCTCTTCTGTCACTGTGGTTTTGTAAAAATAATCTAAACAACTAACTCTCGCTAGTTTGTGTGCATGTTGTTGTTTTGATGATGTTTTATATTATAAGGTTTGTTTTGCTTCGGATATGAGAAAGAGTTTCCACTTCCACGCCGTATAAGACACTGTGGATTGTGCCGTTGCCTTGGCAATGCATGTCCATGGTTTTTTGGGGGGGGCGGAGCTTCTGAAGGAGCACTGAAGAGAGGGGTATATTTATTTTGCTACTGAGTTAAAATATCAGCAGTCTTTCTCCAGAATCACTTACTCCACCTTTAAGTAGCCGGTGGATGGAACATCACAACTACCTTCCACATCTCGGATTCTTAATTCAACTATTGTGGAGTGAAATAGATAATTGCTTTCTCCCATTTCAATAGATATCAAGACTGAATTAATTGAAAATGTGAAGAAATTCTGTTATTTTGTCATGATTGAAAATAACTTGCATGAGTGTAGTTATAAGATATAAGATCTTATATATAGGATCTAAATAAGTTACATGAAGCATCTTAAGTGTGATTTTAGAAAGAATCTACCTCTTAAAACCGGTTGGTATGAAAATAATTTTGCTTGAGTGCTGATAATTATTCTACACACCAGAGGGTGTGCTAATCCAACTTGAGCAAATACTTTTACTTGTTTTTCATTCTAGATTCAGTTTAATACTCAATGTTAGACAGATAGTGCTAAAACAAGCAATTTAATGGATATGTCATTTTTTTTATTACAAACACTAAACTACAGTCTCCTTTCATATCAAAATTGACAAAATGATTCTCAAAAATGTAGACTTATTTCAATAAATATTTGGGTTTGGGTGCAGATTTGTCAAAGTTTAAATGATATTTTCCCTTATTGTTTACATTTTATTTATTTATGTTTACACATATATTTCTTTGTGTTTAATTTAATATGGATTGGTACCTTTCAATGGAGGTGCTGGAAGTTTCCTCCTTTGATGGCGTGATGAGTCCAGAGCTTGAGGCTGTAATCAGAGAAATGTATTATACACTTCAAACACATTAAAAAATAATAATTCATCATGATTTACAAATCATCTGCTATATTTTCTAATTTTCTTGGAGTTGCTAAACATATTGGTACTTAATGATAAAACATTAACGTACACAACCAGACAAATATATTTGTTCTTACAGATATTGAGAGTCTCAACAGATATTGTAGGTAACCTTAGGCTTATCAAGACTACTGTATGCATAGCTGTTTGGGAAAGTTGTTAGGGAATTTGAAGGGGCAGTGGGATACCTTAGCCTTTGGCTTGTACTTGGAGGAGTGATTGCAGACAGTCACATTCAACCCAGCTGTTTTCAGAGCTGATATCCTGGCCTCAATGTTTGATATCTTAAAAGCAGCAAAAGGCTTAATTTAACACACACAATCCAATACAACATGATTCATGCAATACCTCTTGCAATCTTTATTTAGTTTTAGATAGAAGATAATGTACAAGAAGTACTACAAATAGTTGTTTTAACAATCATCATTAGTTGCACCTTCAGCAGCCCACTCCCTAACTCTGTAATAGGTTTACCTTAATATCCCAGAATTTTACTACTGACATTCACAACTGAGTTTCATAAAAATCCACACACAAGAACATGGACTCCATATCTTGGGGCGCAAAGCCAACTAAAGAACAAAATAGTTGCATACAAGGTGGACCAGTGTGTTTTGAGAAAATAAAAAAATCCCTCTCAGTACCTGTAGTTCAGACTGCTGGACCTGAGCAGCTGCAGTGGCTACCTGGTCTTCCAGGAAGGCCAGCTCTGTGTCTGTTGTACCACTGCCAATGTTGCGGGCACACTGCTCTAGGTCCCCCAGTGCCCCCTCAAGGCCGTACACAGCACCAGCAGCCAGGTACACCTGCATGAAGACGACCTAAACTTTAATTTCCAATCCTTTTACTATTGAGTGGAAATCCATAGTGGGGTTAAAATATTAGACTGCAGCTGCTGACTAGCTTACATTCTCCTCCATCTTGGTCAGCCTCTGGTCCAGCCTGTGGGTCTCGGAGCTGCTGGAGATGGGAGAAGCACTCATGGTCTCAGATGGGGTGTAGCTCTCACCTCCCGCCTCACCAATCAGCTCCTCTGTAGCATTCAAAACCTTCAGCACCTCTGTTGTGATGCTGCAGAGAGAGGCTGCCGAGTACTTCTGCTTCATTTAGAGAAAACACACATACACACACACAGTACAGCTGTCAGTAATCTACATGGTAAATCCTGAAAAGCTTAATGTGAAGGTTTAGAGAGGAAAAAAAATACTGAATTTTCATGAATAAAAGTGAAATAGCCAAACAAAAATAAGACCAGTTTTTAACTGATAAACCTTTTAAGAAGGATGGGGAAGGATGTATATAATATCTATAAAGACCATATTAAGGATAAAACAAGTAATTACACTACAAACAATGTCGTGTAATGACATAAAATAATAATGAAAAAGGAGTTTTAACAAAATGCAATTATACAATCAAAATTTGAGACATCATAAAATCATTAGGGTGGGAACAAAGATTTTAAAATCTCCATTTGAAAATGAAGGTGAGCAAATAAACTTCATGTAGCTTTACCACTTAAAACATTTGTGTTTTTATCAGCATCTCACAACCCCATGTACTCAGGCTGCAAAGTGGTGTAAAAGAACATTGTGCAGGGGACACATACACATATTACTGTCACACTTTCTCTGATGTCGAATCAATTGTTTTGTGAACATGAACATCTGCAGATGCTTGACCTGAAAGAGCAATCAGAAGGTGCAAAACAAACAGCTGGAGGTAAAAAATGCAGTGGTGAGGAAGGAGGGGGAGGAAAACAAGTGAAGAAGGTTTGAGCTGAAGGAATGAGTGATCTTTTGTTTTTTGGGCTTTGAGCAGTTGAAAGACATTAAATTGGACAGAATATCTCTAATTACTTCGCAGCCTATTTCAAAAAGTGATGTAGGATGAGCTCTAGGATAGCAATTGTTGCATTTGTGTGGCTGAAGAATCAGGAATTTAATCAGCTATCTATTTTTCAAACAGTGATCAATTTCTTTAAAGCCTATTTCCAAGATTGTATGTCCATTACAAGCAATAGCCAATATATATATAAATATATATATATATATATATATGAACATGCTGATAAAAAATAATCTGTTCTGACCTCTTGGTTTAAAAAAAATAGAGTCATTTGGTACAAAAGTTTCCAAAAAAAGTTGTTAAATGTCACAGGCACAGTTAATTATTAGTTAGTCATTTTGTTTACTGCCAGTCAGTTTTTTGATTAACTGGAGCTGTTTGTTCATCCAAATCCAGCTTGTTTTAAAAAATTCAGGCTTTCTGCGACAAATAATAATTCAGTGGTGAACATGCCTTGTTAAGAAAGCTGCTATTTTTGTCTGAATAGATGAAAATACAGAGCAAGAAAAGAAAAGGGCAGTAAAGAGAGACTGATGTAATTCAATAATGAATGAATCACTGGCTAAAGCTTTGATCAGTGGAATTGGAGGCATATTTATCCCTCTCAGCCAGACAGATAGTGTGACAGTCTGAAAGGTTGTGTTTTAGCTGGTGAAAGGAGAGGCAGGTAGGGATGAATGAGAGATGATGGGTAGTGCTTTGGTAAAGACGAGATACAGAATCAGTGAAAGATGAGAGGCTGAAGACCAAACCTCTTACCTTTTTTAGTCACCATTCAGTGATCTTAAAGAGACTGAGAAGCAGAGATGGACATTCTGAGATATTGACTTGGGTTGGTCGATGGAGAAATGGATGTTTGGTGAGAGTCAGATGTTCTCATCCACTCCAAAGGACCAGGCTGTCAGCATGGAGATCAAACAGTCTGATACACATACATGTGTCATGCCCTTTGGTGTTGAAAGATAAACTTAACTAATAAAATCTAGTTTGGCTCCATATTAAGATTAAGAGTAAGGGAAATATGAGTCACATTGGAATATAAGTGGTGTGGAGTGAAGTTTAGTAATAAAATTATAATAGTTAACAGCAGGGGTAGGTTTGGAAACTTTTAAATTGGGAATACAGACTGAGTTACAGATTTAAAAAAGGGGGGCACATTTGTAAAATGAGTAAAAATGTGTTAAGACTTTAAAAGCCCTTGTTCTTGGCAAAAATAAACTGTAATTTATTAATAGTTACAGTATTTATTCAGTGTAATGAATCAATGGCAAATTATAAACTTTAAATATTCACTTTTTTAAACTCTAAATAGCCTACAGCCATGGATAGATTATGAGACAAAGACAATGTATAAAGGTCTGTGGTCATTTTGCCTACCTTTTCAGTCATTCTAAATCTCATTTTGCATCTTGTTTTGCTACACTTTCTGGTCTTTTTGCATTTCTCTCTGATTGTTTTGAGTCTCTGTAGCTTTTTCATGTTTGTTTCTGGTCATTTTGCATCTCTTTGCAGTCGTTTGACTGAACAAAGAACAAGAACTGCTAAAAGACACACAGATGACAGCAGTCACCTGCATCTGCAAGGTTGAGTGTGCATATGTGTGCTGTGGTGCAAATGTGAGTGTTTGTGTGTCTGTGTAAGAAAGTAGGAGAACTACATTACCTTTCCGTTAAGAGAAATCTGACACGATACAACAAATTCATGCTTGTATTGGTATTTATCTTTATTATAATTACAACCATATTGCTTTGTTTTTCAACTGCTTTTGCCAATAATTGATGTGTAATCTTTGCATAAATTAAGATTTTGGACACTAATTAATCATCGCCATTTTGTGTTGTCACTGACAGATGTACAGCATTTATAATACATCCATGATGTACAGTCACCCAGTAATAGTCTTTAAATCTGTATTATAAAATGTGACATACTTTGGGAATTGTGGGCAGAAAATAGTGTCCATGCAATGGACTTTCGCTCAATTGTGAGGCATTGGAGAACACTACATAGTGCATAAATTTGACACCATTATGACATTCAAATAAAATGGATAAATATAAAGTGCAACATAGGGAGTGGTTTCGGTCACAACTATAGATCAAACACAATTTAACAGTTTTGTCTCCAACAATCCTGCTGCTATTAAAAATTTATCATTCAGTTTTGTGTGTAATACCACTTGATGACTTATATATATCTACACAGGAAAAACTTTTATTTTGAAATGTTTTTTATTGGCTTTTTTTTTTTTAAAGGTGATTGATTTGGAGCAATTGAGAGTGTCCAATTCACCCTTCGGAGTGGAGGAGGAAATTGAAGCATTAGGAGGAACCCTTCGTTGACACGGGGAAGAACATGAGGAGTTCAGCTGGTCGGCTGGGCCACCGTGCTTCCCTGCTGCAAACTAGCTGTTAATAGTGGAAGGTTCTGAGATGCTGAGATGTAGGAGTCTTAATTGGATGTGGACTCTTTCTCCCACCTCTCGTTGTTCTTATTCCTCAAACCAAGGAAGTGGAGGAATCTTTTGCAGACTTAGCGCCTCTTTTTTTTCTCAGGGAGTTTCTCCTCAGAGACTTCAGGCTCTGGTACTAGTTTCTAGGGCCTGTAAAAGTGTGAGGGACTCCTCCTGCTGCTCCTTCAGCTCTTCCTTCAGATGCGAAGGTTCTTTCTGGAGGGCCTGACTGACCTCTTCCTCAGCCTTGAGCTTGGTGACAACTTTGAGGTTAGTTGAGGTCAGTTCCTCCAGTTATGCTTTCAGGCCCTCTATTTATGGACAGAGGGCATCTGGCTCACTCCTCAGCCCCTGCATTGGCTCCTGATCCTCTCTCACCCTTTTAGCATTAGACTGTTTCTAAGGTTTTAGTTGGTGCTGATGGATGTCTTTTTGTTGCTGCAACTGTTCACTCAGCTCCAGTCTCCAGGCCTGCTCCTACTGGAACTTGGTGGTAAGATACTTTACCTGTTTTGACAGAGACTTGTTCTCTTTAGTAACTGTCTCCAGGCTGCTAGAGAACACACTGAACTTCTCCTCCTGACAGGCAATACATTGCTCTCGACCTGGGTTCCTAGGGCCTCATTTGCAGTCTCATAGTCCTTTAGCTGCTTGGCCCACTTGCTGAAGCCAAAGACTGATGGATTCAGTCAAAAGGTCATTGTTGTCACTATCAGTGATCTTTTGCTGTATGTGTTCAAAGATTTCTCTCATAGATAGCAGCTTATAGATAGATCAAAGAAGAGTTGGATCGAGGACAGCTGGACTTGGGTGCAGATCTTGAAGACGTTTCACCTCACATCCAAGAGGCTTCCTCCGTTCTGACTGACTGAAGGGCAGTCCCAGGAATGTGGGGTCAAACCCACAGAGGTTAAATGTGTTCAATATGACAACAGCTATTGGATAGAGTACCCTGTGGTTAGTCCTATTTACCAAAGTTTAGCATGCCAACACACTAAACTAAATGTTGAACATGGTAAACATCAGCTACACCTGCTTAGCATCAGCATATTAGCATTGTCATTGTAAGCATGTTAGTATACTGATGTTAACATTTAGCTTTTTAACCATTTTGCCTAAGTACAATCTCTTAGAGCCATTAGCGTGGCTTTAGACTCTTAGTGTTGTTATATTAATAAAGGTCAGGTATATTTTTCTACAGTAATAAGTATTAAAACAAAAGTTAAGCCTGCACACCATCAACCCACACTTATCTCTACAGTTATGTCTTTGTCTTTCTACAGTCAATAAAAGCTTGAAAAAAATCAATGCTCACCTAAATGTACTGTTTGAAGTATGCTGGAGGGAAGCACAACATGAGCGTAAATAGAAAAAAAAACCCAGCACTGTTCAATTTCAGGCACCGATGTTAATGTACATTTGCATGTGTATATTTATATGGAACTGTTTTGATATTTTTCCATATACCTGATTAATGTAATGTAATAAAAATGCTATTAATGTTTATACCAGTAATGAGCTAGACAGTGTGCAGGAGGAAATTTTTTTTTAAATTCACATTTAATAAAAGCAAGCTGAATTCTAGATAATTCTTAAAAATTGTGTAAATTTGACATAAATACAAAATTAAGAGTTCATATAATAAGTTATCCTCTATGCACATCAAACTGTGGCATCCTGACAATTCTTAAAGGGAGCTGTGAAAACCAGCAGAAATAGATCACACTACTCATACATATTGTAAGAGATAAGCATTACTCATAGGAGTTCTAATGAGTCTGGCTAATGACCAACATCGACCCACATGCTTCAAATTTAACAATAGAACAGGAGGTGAGCTCATAAAAGGATGTCCCAGTGTGTGTGTGCGTTTTATGTGTCTCTCTGCTTGACTTTGTGTGGGTTTAGACCTGCCCATACGTTAATGAATGGAGTGGATTTACTATGTGAAAATATCAATACTGCAATTCTGTTTTTAACACTAGGGATCATAGATTTTACATCTAATTTGTTAAGTGAGGGTAGTTTCTGATTTTTTGGATATCTACATCATAGCTTTGCTAAAATTCATACATACATACATACAGACAACATTCAGTATGTACTACATACACTTTTTCATACCACATATGTTTTTGATGTTAGGATATAAGGAATCACTGTGCTTTACTATTTTATACAGGAAATAATGCAATGTGTGCGCCAGCAAGCATCAATCAAACTGCAACTTTGGAATGCCACCACCAATTAAAATTCACAAAGAAAAAGCAGAAGCCTATTTATTTCCTTTGTGCATTGGCTGAGTAGGCTATAGATAATTTTATTACTTTTCTAGTGTGAACACACTACCTTCTGAAAACCTGCTTAGAATGAATGTGTATTATGGAACTGTGCCATAATCCATGTGTTGAACTGACTTAATAATAGGATGCAATTTGTCTATTATGTGATATGATAGTGCACTGGAAATTTTGCACATAAGTTGTTGAAATTGATTTTGGGAGTTTCTGCGTTTTTCTTTTTTAGGGACTTTTTTTTTACGTTTAAAAGAATGTTATTTTCATTTCTTTGGTATATAGCTGTCTCTTGTCACTGTGTACTACATTTTAATTGTCTTGGCTGGAACTTTTGATTGACTTACTTCCATCTAGGATGCTCATGCTCAATGCATTTCAGGAAATATTTGTATTTGTAATTTATCGTATCCATTTTAACTCAACCAACCCTGTCTGATTCTATTAATTTCTTACATTTCACAGAGTGCAACTACCAGTTAAGATGTTGGGTTAAACTTGTAGATGAAGAAAACTATAGTAATAGCAATAGAACAGAGGCAGTTTTTCAGTCAAAAAGAGTAAAATTTGCTTCTTACACAAAGCAAAACTAGGCCTTTCGCGGGGTTGCATTCTGACCTTTTGAGGTTTTTATTATTGAAAAATAAAATTTTCAGCTCTTCAATGTTAGATGCCTTCTTGTATGATTCATGCAAAGCTGTGACTCTAGAACAGACTTTGCCGTTTTTTTTTTTAAGGGACTGACAGCAAAAAAATTTCCACTAGCATTTTAGACAGCAACAGCAATTTCTGCTACTACATGCTACTGCATCTGAATTGTAACTTTATTGATGAGATGTAACACTGTCTACATTATTTGAAGAAAGAAATATCGAAATATATCACCAGCACAAATGATATTCAACCCAGTTAGACCATTTCAAACACATGCACACAACCATTATGCAACCAGCATGCCTGTGCATTTATGTGAGAAGGAAATACATTACAATGCATTAAGTGAGAACAGATGTGTTGTCAGAGTATGTGTAAGACATTCTATCTGTGCATGCATACATGCATGAATGTTTGTGTACTGTATGTTTACATTGATGTGGGGCGAGGGTTTAATTAAGGTTGTTTGTCTTCTAGCATGGCATCCTGCACATGATATGATAGGATGCCTTTGGTTTCTAGCTGAAATCTCACCTGCTGTAAGAGAGAGGAGAGCAACTGAAGCCTCTGCTGTTGCTCCAAGTCATTCTGTCCCTCCTGACACACACACACACACACACACACGCACACACATATCCACACAGGAACACACAGACCAGCAAAAAAGAAGAAGAGGAGCACAAGGAGGGAAAACACGGGATGAGGCACCGAAGACGGCATTGATTGTCACACAAATATATGGATAAGGGAGGAAAGTGAGAAGATGAAGGGGGTAAAATAAGAAAGAAAGAAAAAGAAATGTATCAAGATACAGACAGACAGACAGTACAGCTCTAGCAGGGCAGCGACTAAAACAGAGGATAAGCAGAGGATACAAATCAAATCTATGGCACTTTCTTTTAATCCCCTTACCTGGTTGTCTGAAAGCACCCCCTCCTGGGAAGAAGTTGTAATAGCAGGTGAACTTGCACTTGAGCCACTCCTCCTTCCTGCTCCTTCTATCTGTCCGGTTTCCATCTCCACATCTCTTTTATGCTGTCTCTTACTTTGTCCATTTGGCTCTATTTTGTCTCCTCTTGTTTGTTTCTGGTCATCTACTCTCTCTTCCAAACTTTCCACTCCTTTCTCTAACCTCCTCTCCCGAACCCTTCCTTCTTCTCTCACCGAAGGACTCTTTATTAGTCTCTCATTACTTTTCATCTCTTGTCCATTCACTTTTTCCACTGTCTCACTTACTTTGTCCCTTAATCTGTCACTTGGCCTATACCTCTCTCTTTCTGTGTCTTTTGGGCTTGTTTTCTCTCTCTGTCTGTCACTTTCTTTATCTGACTGTTTGTCCACAGGCCACTTTGTGCACTCCTCTTCAGATGAGCTGCTGTCTTTGCTGTTGGCAAAGTTGACCAGCTGGCCAAGTCTGGAACGTAGTTCCTCTTCCAGAGGGTCTCCAGGCCCTGAGCTGCTGGCTGAGTGCTGGGACCCTGGAGCTAGAGAGTGGGGCTGGGGGGGGCACCGGGTCGCTGAATTTGGGGCCACTGTGTCCAAGTCTTCCGGCTCTGGTATTATGGCATCTAATTTGCAGGCATCTGTTGCAGCTGTGGCCATTGGCATAGTTTCTGGTACTGGCAATTCCTCAATTAAACCCCTCTTCAGCAGGGTGTTGAGCAGAAAACCACTGTTCTCCTTGAATAGAGAGAGAGGCACAAGAATAAAGACAAAGATATCAAAATAATTTTAAAATATGTACCATAAAATACAGATATTAAAGGTAAAAAATACTAAAGACTACAGAGTTGCTGAAGAGATTAGGAAACCTGAATTGCATTATCAAATAAAGAAATATGATTTGCTGCCTCCCAATGGTAAAACAATATTTTACAACCACACATATAGGATTTTTTCACTGGCACAACGGGAATTTCAAGTCAAATACTATTATCAATCAGCTATATTTGCAAAAATTTACCTGTACTGAGGGGTAGATGGACTGTGCGTGACTCTGGCCTCCAGGCCTGCTTTGCTCTGTTGATGGCTCTCTCTTGCTTTTCCGGCGTCTCCGTGACCTTCTGACAGGGTCGCTCTTCCTCTCCTCTGCCTCACTGCTGTCTCCCATCACCTAGGAAAATTGGTGGAAAGTAACTGAGTACATTTTCTCAAGTACCGCACTTAAGCACAGTTATGAAGTCCTTGTACTTTACTTGGGTATTTCCATTTAATGCAACAGTACTTTATGCTTCTACTCCACTACATTTCAGAGGGAAATATTGTGCTTTTTACTCCACTATATTTATCTGACAGTTATAGTTTCTAGTTAATTCTCAGATTAAGAGTGTCTAGTTTGGGCTTTTTGTCACATTTCAGATGTCTTTGAGTTGTCAGCAGTTCTAACAAAGAGACATTTCCCTTCTAAACTTCTGTCATGGTTTAATTTAAATAATTTTTAGAGGCTCAGAGATGATCTGTTAGGTATCCGTTATTTTACAAAAAGAGCAAAGACTGGAAAAAATACACATAATGTATACAAAGTTGTGTGGCAGAACTTTGTTTATTCTTCTTTCCAGCCATATTAATCACCTCACAATCGGTCAGATTTATCTTGTGTCCCCATCCAAAGGGCCCCATTGAACAAAAATACCCAATTGTATACAAAGTAACTAAAACTAGCTCTGTGTCAACCAGCTATAAATGCTGCTTACACAATGATGCATCAGTATTCACTATCTAATAATGTCATACATAATAATATACTGTATCACTTACGGGGGCCATTTTGGTGTACAAGTATATTTACTTTGATACTTTAAGTACATTTTGGTGATAATAGTTCTGTACTTTTACTAAGTAACATTTTGAATGCAAGACTTTTACTTGTAATTGAGTATTTTTACATTGCTGTATTGGTGTTTTTATTAAGCAAAGGATGTAAATGCTTCTTCTGCCACTGTCTATAAAATGAATAACTATAGTAATAATGAATGACTGATGAAAATTTGAAATTATTTATTTTATGGTCTACTTTTCACAGACTTTTAAAGTTTTATGTAGATATACTGTTTTTTTCCATGACCAACTTGCGAGATAATGAGACACACAACAAGTCACATTTTCTGTGTAAATTCATCTCATCTATAAATATAAAAGACTATGTTCACATCAGACTTTGTAGTACAGAATAATCCAAAGTTATAATGTAAAAAGGAAAATCACCTTAGGGTTTAAGTTCACATCCAGAGCCTGTGAATGGAGAGGATACGGAGAGAAGTTCTGGTGAAGAGGTTGGTGGTATAGGGGCTGGTGATTAGGGTGCAAGTGTGTATTTAGTGGTCCTTTCTTCCCCAACAAGTTATTAGGTGGTTTGCGAGGACATGCGGACAGCACTGACGAAGCCTCTGAGTCTGAGTTGAGAGTCTCTGTGTTGGTGTACTGGCCAGAGGATGGTGAGGTAATGGGAAGGTGCTTAGTGTACGTCCACTCTGGGTCATGCTGTGAGTCTGTGTAGTAAGTCTCGTCTGACAGTTTGCGACGAAACTGTCTCAATGCTGCACCCCAGCCACCTTCATTCTCCTCCTCAGAGTCAGATCCCATCTCATCGTAAGCTGAGACAACGCCTGACTCCTTTTCCAATACACTGAACACCAGGCTCTTCCTCTTGGTTAGCAGGCTGGGCCGTGACAACTGAGAACTGTGCAGAGCGATCCAGTTACCGTCTGAGCTTTGGAGCACTGAAGATGCACCTGGATGAACATGACAACATAGCAGAAAGTTTAAAAAAACAGATTCTTTTACAATGTATTTCCATCTGTACTTCTGAGAAGAGCCTTTGGGGAACCAAGAGTTTGACTCATTAGAATAAGAGTCTGAATAAAAAAAGGAAAAAATGTGTTAAAAGGTCTAACATACAGTTTTCAAAAGGTAGATGCTGGATGAAGTATCACTTAAAAGTGCAATATAAAACAAAGGCTAATGAGAATTGAATACACTGCAGGGAAACAGTAAATATGACTCAACCATAAAGGGATACATGAATCAAAATGTTGTATTAATCCCAACTCTGAATAAACAAAACATACTGTAAAACGAAAGAAACAATGAAAACATTTGTTTCTACACAACTCTAATGGTGCCAGAAAGTTTATTTATTCAGTATATGTATGAGTTAAAATACCTTAGATTTCAAATTTTTACACAAGAACTGTATGTATCTTCAATGACCAAGTAGAAGATACATAACTCATACATAAAAGATATGGCAGGTGGGTATAGAATATGGTGTCCTCCCAGATCTTAGTCGATTGTTACGTATTAGCAAGAAATTTGGAGGACATGCTGTAATCCATCCAAAAAAGTATCCTAGGCCAAAAGCTTGGAAGAAGGAATTGACGTTGGTTGTGGCAACACCTTTGGCAGCAGGAGATATCAAACGAAAACTGCTAAGCCTTTGTAATATTTACTGGAGTTGTCCAGGCGATCAACACTTTTCCAGCTGGGTAGAGAAGTGGCCTTGGCCTCCCTCTTCAGGGAAGCATACCCCTGCAAGCCACCACCTGCTCCGGCGCCCTCCTCCTCTGGACCCTTCTCTGGGGAGTCGTCACTGGTGAGGGAGAACGCTGACCGTGACCGCTGCACACACACACACGCAGATAGCAACTCACAAATTTGATCAAAGTGTTAGAATGAATACTCTGCTTCAAATTCAAAGACACTTTTGAAGAAGATGTTTGACAGCCGTGGAAATTTAAAGCTCAACATCACCCTCTTCTTTATATCAGTTAGTGAAATTCCAGACAGATAAATACTACAGTGGCATAGTAGCCAGGTACAGATATAGTAGTAGATAGATATAGTAATTGCATAATATTGAGGAGAGCACTGGCTGTGAGTCATAATTCTCATCAACAGGTGGAGCCAGAAAACAACTAAATAACTAGCCAGACGGGAAGCTCTACAAATCTCTCTTAATGTATACCTGTGTGTGAGAGGGAGAGCTTGTGCAATTACCTTAATGTACAACCATAAATGTGTTTATGATGAAAGAAAGATGAGAATTTTAATTTATCCAAACTGAAGACATTTTGCTAGTCCTTGCATTGACATGGGAATATTTTAGATGTAAGATGAAGTTTTCTGGTTCGATGAGGGCTGGATTAAACAGAAATGTTTCCCACCGTACATTCAAGTTTATTTAAAAGCTGCTCCACTGAGAATGAGAAGGCAATATGGGAGGATTTAAACATCATGCGGGTGCATAAACTCACACTCAAATCTTATTGGTGAACAATCACTGTACATGAAGTAGATCTTGATTTAACATCCAAATATAAGGACTAATGTAAATAAATGTATGTTCAGGTATGGCCTGAACTGTCTAGTGGGGCAAAGAGGAAATAGAAAAAACAATAGTGATCCTTACAATTGGTAGGATGCGCCATTACAATTACAGCAAGTATAAATGATACGGCAGTACAGATTTGAGTGTGTATTTGCATGCTTTGTGTCTCATTAAGTGTGTTTGCAGAGAGCTGATAAATAGAGCCCATCCCATGGCGGGCCAAGCAGTTGTAGGGGATCCCTCCGTATTTCAAAGGACTGATCATTGCTGAGAGAAACAGCAGGAGCACAGAATGGAGAGGCCTGGCGAGCGCAGCTTTGATGCTTCTCTCACATGCGACGATGACAAATCTCCACGATCCCTGCTGACTAGTCGTGTGAACCACTGTCAGGTGTGTGTGTACTGCTGATTTGTGTGTATACACTCCTGTATGTACTATGTGTCTCTATGTGTCTGTGTAACCTATATGTTGGTGCTGTGGCAGCTGTGACTCAGGAGGTAGAGCAGTAGAGCCCTAACCAGAAGATCGGTGGTTTGATGCCCGGCTCCTCCAGTCTGCATGTCAAAGTGTCCCTGGGCAAAGTACTGAACCCCAAATGCCCCCGATGTAATATGGTGTCGGAATGTGTGTATAGAAAGTGCTGTCTGTATAGACAAAGAGCTGTGTGAATGGGTGAATGTGGCAGTATTGTAAAGCGCTTTGAGTGGTCAATAAGACTAGAAAAGCTCAATATAAGTACAGTTCATATTGTGTGTACTTCTGTAAGAACTGGCACACTTAGTGAAACAATGCTAGGTAAACTGTCTTTTTTGGCTTTTCTTTTGGCCAACTCTTAAGGTATCAATCAGAATGAAGTCATACTTGGCTCAAATCACATTTGCAATACTTTTCATGCTTTGCTTTTGCCAAATTAAAAAGAAAATCTACTGTGAAATTCTTCAAAACAGCGGAAAAAGTTCTATTAGCCACTGTGGACTGTGGGTCTTTTTCTCCTTATGAAGACAGACGAAACTCAAAGACACCATATCTCTACCAAGTCCAAACAATCTTCTAAATTTTAAGTTTTCACATTTTTAATCAGTATCTGGCTCTGCAACGGCATCAAAATACAAATTGTGCTGACTTTAGAGAATACCTTAATCCAGGAGCTATTACAGTTCTGCACAAGGATTAATTACAAGTGAGACAGACTCATGACCACAGGCTTTCACTTCAACAACTACAAGGTCCACAGAAGACACCAGGCAAATAAAGAGACCAAAATACAATGCTAAATGGGACCACATCGACCACATATATGTGGCTTGTGCTACAGAAAACCTAAAGCCATTTTCTGCCAATCACAACATTCCTGTGTTTTTCAAACCTGGCAAACACACTGAGACAACGGCTGGTCCACCCAGAGAAATACATACCAAAACACAGAAAGCCCTATATGTGTTGTGAAATTAAGTGAGAAATGTAAAGCTTATACAAAGGAAAAAACAAACTACCCTTCTTTAAACACATGCTGCACATTCAAAAGAGCAAATCCTTCTGGCCAGGAATGAGCAGTTTACACCCACTAAGAGCAGTTTTGTTTTGACTTCACTTTATATGGTTGGCATTTGTTGTGTCATCTGTTTTTTAGAGTTTGAGTGGAAGTATAGACAAACCCAAAGGGAGTAGGAGGTCTTGAGGGGGTCCTGTGGTCCTTGTGAAGAAGTGTGAGGTTGAGATGGAGAGGGCAGTTCACTGGACTGGATCAGGGGCTGAGGCTGAGGCCAGACAAAGTCGTACTCTGTCTGCATCTCAGAACGCTTCCTCCTCTGGATGATCTGAAAAGAAAAGACAGGAAGGAGAAGAGGAAGTTGATATAAGACAAAATGAGAGAGCTGTGAGGTATGTAAGCATTTAGAAAGCTTTATTTAAATAATGAATTATAATAATAAATGCAAATTGGAAAATGAAAATACGATTCCATTTTACATTTAGCCATGAATAATTTCTTCTAATGAAACTCTAAAGTCATTGATCCATTTTTCATTTGAATTATCATTTTATATTATCTGCCAAAAACCTTAAAGTAGAGTTAAAAAAAAAAAAATTCACTTTCAAATGCTTGATAACCAACAAATGTTAACTAAAACTGGAAAGCAATCAAACAACTGCAAACTTCATTTCCACTTACCATGTGTATGCAAATTAGAAGATAAGATTAAAATCGAAGCAGTTGTTTGAAATTTAATGTGCAGGTATACAGATTCTGACAAACTAAAATACCGATTTTCGGCCCTTTTCTCAAATAATACTGTAATCTCAATTTCAAAAGGGAAAAAGAACTTTAATTTTCTGTTTTCCTGAGCCATCTCTCTGCTAAAAGGTAACATTTAGTTTAAAACATTACAATGGTCTACTGATGTGTCAGTCAGATGTCAAAAGTGAAGACAGAGATGGGACATAGCTTCATTTTCCAGTGTGCATTTAAATTTGAAAAAGGTTAACTACACTTAATGCTTTCATTTAAAAGTGGAAAAGTGAACATGTAAAAATAAAACTCTCTCTTACTTAACCTACTTTTTGTACAATGGTTGTGGCAAGTTCCTCTATGAGCTCCTCTTTGTGGTCCCGCAGATACCGAGCCTCATTCTGCTTCTCCTACACACACGTATACACGCACATAAATATATTCTGTTCAAAGGGAATTACCAGGAGAGGGTCTGTGCGGACGTCTTAGCCAAAAACCATGACAGTATCCCGCCGATACTGACACCAAGAAAGTGGCAAGAGTAACTGAATAGTAAGAGTTCATGACAGAGAATGTGGGGATAGAACGGGAGGAATAAAAAGTAGCTAGGAAATTTAAAAAACACAAAAAAGTAAAAGAGAAGGGGAAGATGGAAAGAGCGAGAGGAAGAAGAGGAAATGAGGGATTCTCACCAAGCTGTCACTGAACTCCTCTGCCTTAGCGATGGCCTCTTCTATAGCCTCCTCAGCAACACGCAAGGCGACTGTGAGTGTCTCTGCCATACTGTGTCCTGATATCACACATATATCATATGTAGATGGCAACTGTATAGTGAGATTGATGCTTGATGAAAGTCTATGACTGGATCATAGCAATAAAACTGGTGCAGACTTTACAGGGAATACAAATTCTCTTCTATGTGATTTCATTTTTTCTATGCACCTGTTTAGGAGCTGTACATTATGGAACTTAATTGGATGCACACTTAAATATAAATGTACAGTAGATTTTGTCCTAGCTTTAAACCATTAGCAGAAAGAAAATCCTTTTTTTTTACTATGGTCCATTGAAACACAACAATCTGAAAAAAACACTGATCCCACGCACAGATCCCACAAACAGAGAGTGTTTGTTTTTGGGCTTCTCAAGAGCTGCCAATATCTAAATGGCCGATCTTAATCATTACATATACAACTCATAATTACTTGCAAATAAATAATATTACCTTTATCATTAGACTGGGGCCATTTAGTTGTTTGAATATTCATTTGTGTGTGAAGGTGTGTGTGTAAATGGTGTGTCTAAAAGTGTTGTGTAGGAGGCTATAACTTTGTGTGTGTGTGCATTTGTGCAAGAAGGCATGTCAGTGGTTTTATGTATCCAGTGGATTCATGTTTGTGTTTATATGTGTGAATTTTAATGTGTGTGCAGTTTAATGTTGAAAAGAGGACTGTCTGTATGTTTGCAATTAATTTTAGTGTTGTGTAGCACCGATGAGACCCCCCCACACACACTCAAGCCCTTTACAGAATGGTCTCTATTTGTTAAGGCTACAACAACTGGGCAATAAACAAAGCTAACCCCTTTACGACGACGGAAAAAGGGACAAATGGTGAAAAAAACCAATATAGCAAATCCAATGGGCAAGAAAGAACTGTAAAGTGGAAAAGATATTGTTGTTTATAACTGTAGCTGAAATAACCCATCTACATTGCCTTAAAATGTTGCCTGTTCATCACCCTATGTCTCACCTTCACTCTGTTTGTAGAAGGCGGAGTCACTGCCACAGATGCTGCCATCATTGTCATTGCCGGTGCTTCCCTCGTGAACACTGCTTTCTGAAAGAGAAAGACAAATAAAGCCATCAGATACCAGCCTTCAAACTGACACCTGTCACAGAAATGCAAATGTTCTGCTAATATCATACCGTGTAATAATGTAGCTAGAAATTTTTCTTTGTGCTGTTGCCCCATTAAGGTAGATTACACTGCACATAACGCCACTAAACCCATTTCTGTACTCTTGTCAACTGTATTCCCAACTCCATTTTGTCATCCTGTGAATTGAATTGTTTTGTGTTTTTCTACTTGGTGCCTTTCCCTATTGTGTATAAAAAGAAAACAAAAAAAGAAAAAAACAAATTGACAGTTGAAAGAAAATGACAATTCATCTGATAATCCCCCTTTGCCTTTCAAAAAAATTGCATTCTGGCACTTAAAACAGACATATTCTCAGTGCATATAAGCATCAGACCAAGTCTCCTGTGAGTTGGTGCTACATTTGTCGACATATCTTTTTCAAACAAACCCCATAATCTAGAGTTACAGCAAAGGGACAATCATGTGACCCAAAATGGAAATTTGTGATTATAATTCTTAGAAAGGGCTACTTTAAGAACATGGGTGGAGAGAGTAGACAGTAAGAGCCCAGAGAAGGTGTAGTGGTTACAACATCCCTGCCTTCAAAACCACATATTTCCTAGTGGCCCATTAATTCCTGTTAGATATCTCTCCTGCAGTTCTCCTTTTATTGTGGCCTTCTCATCAGTCCAGATGTAAAAATGACGAGTGTACTTGGACATGCAGCTTATTAAGAAGGCAATCTGTCAGACAGTACAGGAGAGGGATTTGCCAGACCACCAAGTAGAATATAATGCTACTGAAAAAGGGAAGTAAGTCCTCTGACTGACCACACTCCAGGTAAACTTCCATATTATCACAGCCCATACTCATTCCCAAACACGGATCCAGACAAAACACAAGAGCACCTTGGTTTAAGATCCACCTCTGGTCATCACTTTAGCGCATTTCCATCCTCTAACCAGAGCAAAACAAATTCAAACCCAAACCTTGACCCAGTGCTACACCCACTGCTGCTGACAAAACACAAGCGCAACCAAACTCTGTGACTTCCATTCTGGGCCCATCTCCTCACCTCTGCCATTTATCTACTCAACAGTATCCTGTTGCTACTCCTGCTGGACAGGCTTCAGTCTCTGGCTGAACGGTTTGATGCGAGTCTGGCTTCAAGCAGCCACAGCCAACCACTGATCTCTATCATAACTAACTGTTCCACAGCCAATGAAACAGCCCTCCATTACACTGCCATCACTCTCCACACCACAATGTTGTTATCGTATGCAGACTTGGTATCTCCCTCAAGTCTAAATACATATATTTTGAAATTAACACCATATACTTCAAATTATTTCAGAAAGGGTTTTTGAGTCCAACCCATGAAAATATGAGGCCAATAAAACAAATAACAAATACATCAAAATCAAAGAAACTGGCATTTTCTTCTTTTTCCATTGACAGCTGCAGGAACTCACCAGCTGTTAGATATGTTATGCTATTTCAGCTTAACTGAAAGATGAACTGCTGTTTGTCAAAGTTTGGTGACGTTTAAGTACAGAGCCTGTAAGCCAGCAATAACAAACTCTTACTTTACTTCACTGTGAAATGTAGCGAAATGCTGTAACTCAACAAGAAAAGACAATGTTTGATATTTTTCTAAACATCTAACTACAGGCAATAGCTGCCTTAACAGTAAAAGCACCTCGCAAAGGCTGAAGGTGTGTAAGGTGTGCATCCACACACTTTTGTGTTTATTGGATTTAATATTGCCCTGTGTATCTCCATTTACAGGCCCAGTCCTCCCAGTCACAGCATGGTATAACAAGTCCCCAAACCATTACAGGCTCCACCCGTCCTTCACTCCCAGAGTTGTCTCACTCTGAATGAAGCAGCGTTCAACAGAGCTGTACTATTCTTGCTTGGTTAGAGCTGAATTATAGTCCTGGCAGTGTGGATGGGGACAATAGATGAGGAAATTACCTGCAGCAGCTCAGGACAATGTAGATACAAAAGGACTGCTGTCAGAGAAAGTGAGCTGTTTCACAAGAATCAAACTTAGACAGGCGTGTGGGTAGGTATGGCAGCACACACGCAAGTGCGCACACACACACACACACACACACACACACACACACACACACACACACACACACACACACACACACACACACACACACACACACACACACAGGGAAGCTGATATACAAATATGCAGACTAAGAAATGTCTGAGGACTGGGTATCATGATAATCCATCCCACACAAACACCAGCTCAGCACTGTTTAAATACCAACAATCTGTCAATATAAAATGGCCTCCTGTTAGAGATATCCAAAAAAATAAGCCATTGTTGTCACCCGTCAGTCATATGGATACAACCTGCAGAAAGCTGCCCTTTATGTGTATGTTTATCCTGGACAAGCAAGGAAATTTATTGGTGTGTGCTACTATCTGAACATTTAATTATTTTCTTCATCAGAGTTTTTCTGATGCAGTGGTTGAAGGTTTTTTTTTTTTTTTTCTTTTTTTTACTTTTACCCAACTAGATTTAAGAGGGAAGTATTTTACTTTTCCTCATTCACATTTATCTGATAGCTGTGGTTAATTGGTAGCTTGTTTGCAAAAAACAGGTGCCTGCTGTATCTCAAGGCAAGGCTGATGAGAGCAGTTAGACTTAACCGAAACGTTAAAATTGCGGGCTGTAAAACCAAAACAATAAGCTGAAAGATACTGAAAAGCTCTGTTGAGCTACAGAGACAGGTAAACAGTTCTCTGTGAGCTTGTCACTGTGAGCGAGGCTCTTCAAATTAAACAGTAATTTGAGCCTAGGTTCATATAAAAAAATTGATTATAGCAGCTTTACGTAAATGAACTCAATACTTCTATCACTGGTTAGATGTAATATTTCATACATTACTCCTGAGTAAATGTGTGGAAAGGCTGCACTTTGCTAGGCTTTACAGCATTTTTAAGATGTCAGTGAATGCCAAAAACTGACACCAAATCATTATTTTGTTTGTCGCTCTTTTCATCCATGCCTGCTGTTCAACCATTAGTCATGTATGACAAGACAGCTACAATGCAATAACAAGTGAGACACAACAGAATGATGCATTTGTCATTAGCCGGCCCCGAATGCTACTGCTGCCTTTTTATTGCAGAGGTGATGGAAGGTCAGAGTGTGTGTTGTCTCATTCCAGTACATCCCTCTTCACGTCCAACTTCTGTATTTTCTTGCCATGACCTTCGTCTTATCTTTGTTCCTCACCACTTGCTACTGCACCACTCAGGGGAGTGAAGGAGGATATTGACACGCCATGGTAACCACAGAGACAACAGTGGTATCTTGCATCTACAAGGGTGTCTGAGTGAATGTGCAAGTGTGTGTTGTTTTGTGTATGAGTTTGTGTGTGTGTGTGTGTGTGTGTGTGTGTGTATGTGTTTGTGTGTGTGTGTGTGTGTGTGTGTGTGTGTGTGTGTGTGTGTGTGTGTGTGTGTGTGTGTGTGTGTGTGTGTGTATACATGCCTTTTTATGGTTGTGGTTGTTGTATGGTTGTTATGGACAACTTCTGGTTTGAAACCATCATTGTGAGTACATTTTGGTTGGTCCTCACAACTTCATAGGAGGTTTAAGACTTGGTTTTAGGGTAATGGTTAGAATTAGGTTTAGGTTAGGGTTACTGTTAGGACTGAGAGGCTCACTCCTCAGCCTCTGGATCAGCCCCTGATACTCTCTTACCCTTTCAGCGTGAGGCTGTTTCTCTGTTTCGAGTTGCTGCTGATGGGTGTATTTTTGTTGCTGCAACAGCTAACTCAGCTCCAGTCTCCAGGACTGATCCTTCTGGAGCTCGGTGGTAAGTTACTCTACATGTTTTGAAAGAGACTTGTTCTCTTCAGTCTCCGTCTCCGGCCTGATAGAGAACTCACTGACCTTCTCCTCCTGACAGACAATACATTGCTCTGCATCCTGGAGGTGAGCCTTCAACACTTCAATGCCCTAGAGCGTGCCACGTGCCTAGAGCCTCGTTTGATGTCTGACTATCCTTCAGCTACTTGGCCCACTTGTTGGAGCCAAAGGCTAATTGATTCACTCTAAAGGTCACTGTTTTCACTCAGTGGTCTTTTGCCGTGTGCATTCAAAGGAGGACGTTGGGGTGGATGTTTGGACTTACAAACTATCTGCTACCAGACACTGCTTTTAGCATCCCATCTCCTAACAACAGTGAATGTAGGTTTGTTTTAGTTCTAAGTGGCAAATTTTAGCATGCTAACACTGTAAACTAAGTTGTTGAACATGATAGACAAAATGTTATACCTGCTAAACTTTAGCATGTTAACATTGTCATTGTGAGCATTGTTGCATGCTGATATTAGCATTTAGCTCACAACAAAGCTGTGCCTAAGCACAGTTTAACAGAGTTGTTAGCATGGCTACAGACTCTTTAGATTATTTATTAATATATTATGTTCAATTAAGAGAGATATACTATATATATAGTTCCAGACAGAGTCCATTTGATTATAATTTGTTAACATATACATGTCTGGGTTTAAGATATATTTTACACTTGTTTGACTATCAGTTAAAAAACCAGAAGGTAAATGTTAAGTATAATATTACAGGTTAGTTGAAAAACAAAATGTACTCAACATCTTGCATTTGCAACATTGCACCTCATTATCCTTTCAAAGCTCTAACATCTCCCTCCACTCAAAAGCTCCACTCATTAGATGTACCCATAGCTGAGCAATATGGTTTGATGGGATCATTTGATGCAAAAAAAAAATCAGAAAATCAGTTTTGTCCAAAAAAATGTTAAACTTTGCAAAATGTATGTTCAATGTGGGCATTAAGTTGAGTGTAATAAATAGAATGTCAAAAACAAAAGAAAGAGAGGGGGAGTGTATAAATAAATGAGCCAGTAAAGCTCCACTTAGAGCTAACGCTCCTGAAGTGCCAGGAGCAGCAGGAGGAGGAGGAAGGAGAGTCCAGACGGTTTCCTTTCAATTACAATGAAGCATCTGGCAGCACACACACGCTTATAAACAACGTCCTCAGAACATCGGCTAAACCGACAGGATGTCTGTTTACATTACGACAGGCTGGGAGATAGTGGAAAGTAAACAAACTTGCACTCGCATTCGTCTCTTTAGTTCTGGAGATAAAAGTTTAACTCACCCTTTGTGGAGATAATACCAATGTAATTTAAATATGTCATAAAAATAAACTATAAGACAAAACAGCAATGCTTTAAAATCATAAATAATTTTATCCATACTACTGACCATCCAGGTGGTGCTTGCAGTATTGACAAGCATGTGTTTGTGTGTGTGTGTGTGTGTGTGTGTGTGTGTGTGTGTGTGTGTGTGTGTGTGTGTGTGTGTGTGTGTGTGTGTGTGTGTGTGTGTGTGAAGAAATTAATCGGTCCCACAGCAAACAAGGCCTTTAAAGTTCAAACACTGGAGACGGAATGTGAAATGAAGGAGCAAAATGTCTCCAATAATTAGCAATAGTTTTTAGTATTTAATTGTTACAATTTCATAATGCAACTATCGTCACCTGTAAGCCACCATACCTGACTTAAAAGTAGCCTTTGCTTGGGCTAATCTTTCTAGTGCATGAACAAGGGTAAGAAAAATGCTGCAGATGATGACCAAGAAAAAGGCTACAGTGGTAGAAAATGTTCACCATGCAGTCAATAGTGGAAGAAAATGCAAACCCCGTACAAACCACTGCATAAAAAAACACAACAATTTAGCAAAAAGTTCAACAATTAAAAGACCAGTGTTGGAGTGGGTGAATTGGCACCATTCTTTTTTGTTTTCAGGAAGACATATGTGCAGGATGTATGGTGAATGTTACATTATTTATTGTAACATTAACGACTATTTCCCATTTCTAATGCATTTAGTATGAATTACCTCAAGAAACTGTGTATGCCCAAAATGCCCCTAAAAATCAGATCAGACTGTGACTCTAAACTGTAAAAACAAAGTCAGGAACAGCTAGTAGAGGTCAGAGTTTTCCATACATCCTCTTAATTCTACACACATATGTCGATTAACATGGGCACATGTGTACATCGGTGTCTGTATCACACAAAATGGAGTGAATTGTATTCTTGACAACAATATGGTCCGAGCTCTGTGGTTGTTTGCTTTTTGACAGCATTGGCTCTGGGCTTCTGTTTAACATTTTGCCCTCCAATACTTCCAGACAGAGCACTGTACTCTGAGTCACCAAGCTTTCAGCTCAAAGAACACAGACAACATAAATGAACCCAAAAGTGATAATAAACCCATGAGTGTCTGAAATACTTGAGCCATAGTACAAGCAGGTTTTTCTTTCAATATGCTATAGAAAAGCCTTAAATGAGTATGAATCTGTTGAAAGACCAAGTTAGACAAGATGTCTTTGTGTTTTGTTATTACAATGTGCTACTGCTTCCGCACCGCAGAAATGGATCAACACCAGCATATTGCACAATGCTCATTCTGCTTGACATGTGCAATTCTCCTCACCTCTTATTCTATTTTCTTGGTGTTCCTATTCTATTTTCTATGGTACTTATAACTGTTAACCACAGTTATGAGACCATAATGGTACTAGTTTTCATGAAAGCATTTGCATTCACTTTGGCTTCGCTGCACCCAACAGCTGTAAAAAAAAAAAAGCTCCCACAGCTAGAAAAATGTAAATGAATTGGAGATTCATTATCTGACCATGGCTGGTCCATATGAAATGGTAACATTTGCAGCTGCTTGTCCAGCATAGTGACACAAAATATAAGTTAGGCCAAAGAGCAAACAAGGATTTCAGAAACATTTATGTCTGCTTACTCTGTATCTTTAGAATTTGCCCTTATTCTGATCATCATCAAGATCCAATCAACTGATCAATAAACTAACAACAATCTGACCACAAATTTTTAGCCAAATTTACTTGAAAAGTCTGAGGTATAAATATAATCTCCCAACTTTGGGAATGGACACAGAACCTGTTGCAGTACATGTGTTTATCTCTAGTAATTTGCGTACTGACTTTTCATAATATCCTTTAATTTACTGCACCTCTGGCCTAGCATGTGTGGTCATCCAGACACAGAAACACAAGCATATACACAAAAGAAATCTGCACACAACAAAAACACAAGCAAGCATGAAGCACAAACAGTGAAAAAAATAAGCATTCTTAAAAAAAGATATCTTTTTTTGTTGTTTGTTAATAATAGAAATCTAAAGTAATTGTACATTAAAGTCAAAGACAAATAATGTTTTCTTTTTGAAACCTGTCTTGTCAGGTTATGCAGTGCTTCGTGGCATTGTCTGATGGTGTGGTTGAGTCTTTGTCTAGTGTTATTAATGTCAGACATCTAGTGCAGACACACACACAAGGACATGAAGGCTTCCTTTGTCATCATACTGAAAAGGCAGCATCAGCCACAGAAAGCTTCAAAACACTTCACTTCTGTGCTGCACTGTTTGTCCTCTCTCAATTTTCTCACCAGAGAATAGCATTTTTGAGATCACAATATGTTTGAACATTTCTTGAGTCACCATCATCTTACTAGATAGGAAGGAAGCCTCCCACAGACATCTGGAGGGATTTGACAGCAAACACAAAGGACAGGAAAAAGTGGGACAACAGTAATCCCCTGTTTGAAATGAATAAGATTTAAGTTTTTAAAAAATTGATCATTCATGCTTTTGATACTTCATAACAGACTCATCACATTGCATTCCATGGCAAATCTTATGATGCTATACAATAACCCAGACTAGAGAGGTAGACAGTGAATTGAGCCATTGTAAAAAATTGCAAGTATCAGGCATTGTGCTTATACCCATTTATCATGGGGGAAATAAACATAATGCATTTTTAGAGAGATGCACAACCACAGCAAAGTATATGTATATAGTGCAAGAGATAAGAAACACGAAAAAGGAGAGGTGTGCCAGCATTATCTGCTGTTTTTACTCATTAACACAGGTCCTCAAAGAAACGTCAGTTTTTAAAAAGGAATGGTTTGAGATGTTTGGAAATACATTTATTTGCTTTATTTCTGAGAGTTAGATGAGAAGATTGATTGAGTAAAAATGAAGGTACAGCCAGCTGCTGGTTATCTTAGCTTAGCATGAAGACCAGGAACAGGAGGAAACAGCTAGCCTGACTCTGTCCTAAGTTAACAAGATCTGCCTACTAGCACCTCTAAAGCTCACTAATCAATACATTTCTTTTAATCCATACAAAAACGAAAGTGTAAAAACAAAACTACTTTCCTTTTTACACTTTGGTTTTTGAACGGATTAAACAAACAAGATGTAATGTGTTGACTAGCGACTACACATAGAGCCACTTCAGCTGTTTCAAGTCTTTGTGCTAAACTAAGCTAAGGGACTGCTGGGTGAAACTTCATATTTACCATACAGGCATGAGGGTGATATCAATCTTCTCACTTTACTTTCTACATGAAAGCAGACAAGTGTATTTTCCAAAATGCCAAACTATTCCTTTGAACGTCATGTATTTTGAGATAATAACCTTATGTTTTTCTTTTTTACTGCACTTAAGCTTATTGCCTAGCCCCAAGCAAACCTATTTAAAAACTCAAACTAATGGTAATTGCCATTCTATCAATTAGTTTAATTTCATTTTAAAAAGTGACATGGTCCATATGCTTATTTTACTTGAAAGAACTGATTGTTCCTCTCTAACCTTTTACCAAGACAGTACACAGTGGCTCCACTTTTTTCTGTCACATCTAATAATAAGTTTGTTGACACATAGCCTCTTGTGCACCAAAGGCTAAGAGTGTTTAATGCTACACTGTTTAGGAGAAACTAATGTATGAGTAAATACAACTGCTGCACATTTATTTGTTTCATTTCAAGCTATATTGCCATCAAAGGATTAAATACCAATTGAACACACTTGGATCAGTTCTGAAAAAAGGGAAATTTAGCTGTTGAAGTATAAAGAAACATAGATGGAGGATTTCCTTTAAGTCTCCTTTGTATCTTCTCTGATATGTTATCTGTTCATTTTTACAGTACGTGGTCTCCTGTGCACATACACACAGAGGATAGTATGGTATTTGTTGCCGGTTACACAGAAGCATTACTCCCATCCACCGGAGATGATGAACATGGAAGTGAAAATCGCCTGCTCCATGTTCTCTTCCTGTTGGTTTGAAGGTCACACATTTTCTCTGGGGATGTAAAAGATAGATGTAAAACAGTCACATTTCTCTCACCGCCTGTCATGTGAGCTGTCATTTCACACTCCTCTGGAGTTGATTTCACAAGCATTGGCTCCTTGATGATAAATAAAATAAATGAAACATTCTTTACTAGCACATGTATAAAGGCTGCCTGTATTTCACATAGATTTAAATCGGTTTATGAGAATATTTTACATTTCTGTAGATGCTTTTTTATAGGCATGAAGAGAGGAGACCCAAACTAACACTCAGAGTTTCTGGCCTACATAATAAAAGCTGTTTTTCTTGGATCAAGCGAGATGGTGTAAAATCAGTTTGTTAATGAGTAACATTTTTATCTAATTAAATTTTTTTCCAATCTAGTGCTGATTTACTTGCTGAACTAAAATCTCATTATAATCTGTTCAACTGAAAGCACAGACGTCTTGATATACATCGTGGTAATCTGTTGCTGGTATAGACATGTCAAGACACTTGACATGTCCCATTATTTGTTGCAAAAGAGGTTTAAAAAAGGCATTTTCTTTCAAATAAATTAAAACCCAATCATATTTTTGACAGTTGTACACTTGGCTTCTTTTTGATAATTTCACAGTCCCTTTTAATTAAATCTGATATATAACATGAAAAGGATGACTGAAGGATGAAAAAAAAGATATTTTCATGTCAACACACAAGAATGCACACAATGGAAAAAATGATACCATAACTCTGTAAAACATCTTTGCCAGCCAATAAATCTGAGGTTTTCCTGAACAAAAAACTCAACAATATCTTTTGGAAGCTTTAATATCCAGATAAACACATACAACATACTGGGCTTGCACATGCACACACATCACAGTGTATCCATAATCATATGGCAAGTCAGCTAGCCAGTTAGTGGGAGCAGTGATGTGAGTATTTGAGAATTGGAGCCGTTCTAATCTGTTGGGCTCATGTGAGCTGGGAGACCAGCAGCTAAGTCACATAATCCTTTCTCTTCCTCCCTGGATGATGTAAGGGAGGAGAGGAGAGGAGGAAATAGAGGACAGTAGAGAGCAAGTGCAATTGGAGTGGGCAGGGGGCTGGGACGGGGGAGTGGGACAGACGATGAGGGGGGAAGAAAGTGGAAAGGAAATCTGCAAACTGGAAGTTTAGAAGGAGAATAATTTGCCCACTTCTACACCACAGTAGAAGCTACAGTCACAACAAAAATCATGATTATCCTGGGAATTCTATCATGAAAATAAAGAACATGAAATGTAAAATGTCAAAAATGCCTGTCACCCTTTACTGTATATTAGTCATTTAGTTTTGGCTTTCTTACATTGCAGACTCTTCTTGATTCATACAGTACACCTATAAAAACAACTAAAGCATTGAAGACACTTTATCATATCTCTATCCTTATTTTTACAGTTTTTCCTGGCTTTTATCGCACAAAAATTATATTGTTTTCTGTATTGTCTGGGCAGTACAAGCACTTTTAATGTCTTCAACTTGCTGCAGAATACTTTCCTCTTGTGGGACAATAAAGATCTGATGTTAACTGACTTACCATGTTATAACCAACATGTTTTTAGATTCGCACTAAGCTACATCTATCTATTTTTTAGCCTATTAGGATTGCCATGTTGGCTTTTACAATGGCTAGACATGTTGTCTGTAGAAAGGAAAATGTAATAATGCGGCAGTAATAACAGACATAAATTTTGCAAAATTTATGTCTGATATAGACATAATAACTATATCTTAGCTGGATTCCTCTACCTGCATAGTAGAAGACATGATTTCTTATGAGTATGATGTTACTTACTTTTTTCCATATCAATCAGGCCTACCAAATTACTTCATATGTTACAGACAAAATAAACTTCAGTCAGATATGGTCATGGTGTCCTCAACGTACCCTCATCTGGATCTCATCCAGTTCTGCCTCAAGTCTGACCTAATTTATCCCCTCTGTGCTCTCTTCATCCATTTAATCTCATGTACTAGGGTTTGAAATAATGCCTTTTAGTCAGCCACAATGGCAGACTGATCATGTTGCAGCCGGGTCAAAACAATGTTATCTAGAAGCGGAAGAGAGGCTGGATGAAAGCAGCACTGCTTCTGTCCTGCACAGGAACAATTCACTGAGGACGCAAAGATGCCTGAGCAACCGCAGGGATTAAATGGCAGGATGAGTCCGCAGGGCAGCTCCCCCATAGTCTGTCATCATCACCACTGACAAACTCACACACAAGCACCAACGCACATCAAATCCATAGGTGAAACAGCAACATAGAGTATTTTCAAAATTAAACTGCAGGAATGGAATAAAATGGTTGCCTCAAATCAAATAAACACTGTTGTGATAAAATTGAATAAAAATAACTTTAAGGAAACGTGAAAATACAAAGTTCCATGTAGCAATCGCCCACCATGACCTTAACCCATGAAATGTGTGTGTATATTTGTCTGAGGAAAATCATTGGTCACAGGCCAGTCAGAAAGTAATGAAGTGAATCAGTCAACAAGAGAACATGATGTGTGAAACAAAGTAATTGATCATTTAACAAAGCAAACTAATGAGCTATCAAACAGGCTTGTCAGTGCTTACTCTGTGGTTATGTTCGACCACAACCTTGCACTTTAGAGGCCACCTATTCGGTGAAATTGCTTTAATCACAACATGACACAACATGGCACAGAGATAGAAGGCTGCTCTGCAATCAAAGATGATGCAGAAGAGAATGATTAAAAGATAGAAATAAAAAGCAAAAGAATGGCAACTACACGGAGGCCATAGGTGGTTGTTTAATAAAAAGCAAGAGGGTAAAGTTACCTGGGAGATCAGATAGCGCTCCTCTTTCGATAATGTGCTTTCTGTAAAGAGTTTTCAAAACTTTGGCACTGCCAAACCTCTTGAAACGACTCTTCACATTGTTATAATACCATTCAAGGGACCGTGTTCTCAAAATCCTGCAGATGAAACACAAAGAAGGAAGGGAGGAGAGAAGAATGAAAGAAAAAAATGACATTAAGTCAAAAAGAACAGATGGAATTAGAATTTATTACAATTACACCAAAATTACAACTTAGAGTTCAAGCCAAGACTTCCATTAAAATCTGCTTAAGTTGAGTGTCTTTTAATTATTGAAGTGTAGATAACCACACCTTATAGACTTTTTCAATCATTTTAAGAAAGAATGAAGCACCCTCGTGAATGACATCAAGTCAGGCAGGATTGTAATGGTGTGTTATAGTATATTTTTAATATGGGCTTGTGTTTGCTGTCAGACTGTCATGCTTAAAGCCCCGCTCTTTGATGTGAAGCAAATAATTGGCTTTTTGAGGAGACTCAGTGATGCCTCTCCCTCTATGTGGAGGTTGTATTAAAGATATGAAAAATATTTATGTGCATTACTGTTATGCAGAATCCAAGCCATGTACTGTGAGTTTGACTACAGCGAATGCTTGAGTTATCTAATGTGAGGTCAGATCATTTTCCAGGTTTTTCCTTATGTCTTGGTGTACAGGCCAGTTGGTGCTCAAATGCCAACCAGTCAGAACTCATCATATAACAGTTGATTACATAAGCAGAAATTCATAATGGAGAGGGTTATGAAAAGCTCCCTTTGCACTAGTGTTGTGTCGGATTGCAAGAAACTCTGCCAACTTTGTGTTTAATCTTGTAGTCAATCCTTTTGCTCTTTCATGCCACTATCATACACATTAGTGAGCAGAAGCAAACACACAAACACTCACTGAATTTATTTACACACTATTTATTACCAATTTCCATGTATTATTGAGTTAATTCCACATATGTCATCCTGCTGTTGTAAATACTCATTCTTGTGCCAAAGATGTATTATTCTACAGCTGAAAATACAGTCCTGGTGGAAGTTACTGGCACCCCTGAACTTCAGAAATAAATGCAAATTGACAAATTTTGTATAATCCGAATATTTAATAAAATGTCCAAAGTTACTGAAAAACAACACCAAAAAAATGCTTTCATATAGTGAAATAAAAAATACAGACTTAAAATTTATGCTTGACAAAATTATTGGCAACCTCATGATGAATTTAAATTAGTTTCTCAAACAAAAAAAACCCACTCACCTGTGCTTAATTTTCAGTGTTCACATGACCCGAAATAACCAATGAATGATAGTTTTACTTCATAAAAAGGGGTTGATTGTTTCCAGTTTCTTTTTCACAGTGGCGAAGACAAGAGAGCTGTCTAACAGCATCAGAAATGCTATTATCTAAAATCATAACAATTCCAAAGGCTACAAGGCAATAGCCAGAGATCCGGGAATCCCTGTTCCAACAGTTTGTAGTGGTATCAAGAAGTGTCGCAGTCATAAAACTCTTAGGATGCTTTCAGGATGTGGCGCTAATAAGAAACTCAACGAGCAAAGTCTGCGAAGCTTGGTGCGGATTGTGGAAAAAACCCCATGCAAGACATCTAAGGAGCTTCAGGCTGACCTGGAGCAATCTGGAGTGGTGGTTTTAGCCTGTACCATAGCCTGCACACTAAACCTAAAAGGGCTCCATTGGCAGAGGCTGAGGAGGACACCAGTATTGGAAGAGAGGCACAAAAAGGCTCTGCAAAAACTTTTCATAGATATGCCACAGTCTTTCTGGGATAATGTTCTATGGATAGATGAAACCAAAGTAGAGCTCTTTGGGAATGCAGTGCATCAGTTTGTTTATAGGTGAGGAAATGAAGCCTATAAGGCACACCCTACCTACAATAAAACATGGTGGAGGTTCTATCATGCTATGGGGCTGCTTTGCCGCCTCTGGTGCTGGAGGCATCGAATGTATCAAAGGAATGATGAAATCAGAAGATAACCAAGGCATTTTAGAGCAAAATGTGTTATCCAGTGCCAGAAACTAGGTTTGAGGTGAAAGTCTTGGGTCTTTCAGCAGGACAATGACCTAAAGCACACATCCAGCTGCACAAAAAATGGTTGAAAAGGTAAAGGTGGACTATTTTAAACTGGCAAGGAATGAATCCTGACCTAAATCCCATTGAAAACCTTTGGAGAGCGCTGAAATCTACCATTGTAAAAAGGACTCCTGCAAACTTAAAAGAGCTTGAACGCATAGCAATGGAAGAGTGGCAGAAACTACCAGCAGAAAGGTGCAAGACGATTCTAGATGGCTATAAGAAACATTAGAGGCTGTCATTGTAGCCATGGTGGAGGTTCTATCATGCTATGGGGCTGCTTTGCTGTAGCCATAATTGTGTCATGGGTACATTTTGTGTTTGTATTATTTCGCTATTATGAAAGCTTTGTTTTTTTTTTTTTTCTTTTGTTCAGTAACCTTGGACATTTTCTTAAAATATTTTGATTATACAAACCAATTAATTTGCATTTATTTCTCATGATATTCTTAATTCTGTACTTAAAATTCAGGGGTGCCTATAATTTCAACCACGACTGTAGTTCCCTACAAAGGTATTATTTGTTTCTGTTTGAATTACATTGGCTAAAAACTACAGTGCCCAGCTGCTTTAGGATATTATTTAGTCTTTTCCAAAAGCATTACTATATATTCATGACCCATTTTTAAGGATTTATGCCTTCAGAAGGAATGAACGGCTGGGGACATGCACTCTACATACATGACTACAGTATGTCATCGACTCCATCTCCCTGATTATTATCATCTGCCTCTATCAGCTGGGCCTTCTCAATGGGCCTCACCTCCTTAATTTAATGCGGGTCAACCTAGTTAATCTAATGGTGGCTGCCCAGCTCCAGTGAAGAGACCTGGCTCTTTTTATGTCCCCCTGGTTCCAAGGAAGAAGGCACAGAAATATATCTGGAAGAGCAATGCAGCTTCAAGGAGGCATGATAGAAGGAAGAAAAAAAAATAGGTTTCATCTGTAGTGTGAAATGAGCTTGAACTATGTGGAGCAACCTTTGAACTAAAAGATAAATTAAAGAAAAGGTGAGTGCAGCAAGGGTATGATGGAGATATTGTTATGTATTGTTATGCATGGAATCTTAATCGACTTTCCAACTAAACTGTTTGCTTGAGCAGCATGCATGGGTTCCACACTCAAAAAAGAAGATTAAAACATAACTGACTGTATGTCCCAACACAGGGAAATACTATACAGTAGTTACTGTTTTACCGAACTAGTATCCCCACAAATTGCAGTTAGCTAATAAAACGCTCCTGGATCTTGGAAGTAATGCTAGGTTGGGTTACTAGTGTAAGTAGTAAGATAGTTAGCTGGACATGCTAATGTTTGCGGCTTACATTAGAGTATGTCAACACAATTTAATGCACTCCTTAACTTTTGCTCCAAACTTTTTAAATGCCAAGTATCCCTGACACTACAGTCCCATGTATACCACTTCAACGTGTTGAGAAATCCAAAGCTTTGCAAGCCTTCGGTGCCTTGTTATGGTTACTAAGCTATGATTGGAGTATTGCTGTCTGGGAGTAATGGTCATTTGACAAGCCTATTTATAGAATCTACGGTATAGATAGCATATATATACATTTTGTGTATTTTCTTTATGAGAATATATACATGTTTGGCTTAATATGTATCTTAGCTTCACAGTAGTGCAATGCTCTCATTCCACTCTGCCTGTCAATCAAATTGGCACAGAAACAGATGATCAGTAAACACAAACGTCAGTGCAGGCATCTGCTTCCTTCTATGCCAAAACACAAACTTGTTGAAATTAGCCAAGCTTTTCCTTTCAGGAAAAAAGAGAGAGAGAGGGATTTAGGGCAATGGGAGAGGCATCTTGATGAATGAAGCATGACATTGCTTCCCCAGAGTAATATGAGCTAAAAAAGAGAGGAAGAAGGGAGGAGAGTGGAGTGGATAAGAAGAGGCTTTCAAGCAAGAGGTGCACTGCTGCCTGAGCTTCTGCAAATACGCATTTCAAAATGAGGTTGGGAGATTCCCTGATGCTCGGCTGCTGCATGAATAAATAAGAGGGATTCCTGTGGATGGTCTCCTGACATTGGTTCTACCCTTCCTCCTTCTTCTCTTCACTTGCCCTAGCTCAGCTCTGCATGCAGGCTTGGGGACCAACACCTCCCATTTTATCCTCCTCTCCTCTCTCCAGCCCTTTTGCCCTCTGTACTTCAGAAGACCAATTTGCACATCTGGATGAGGTCTAAATAGAACATATTGAAGAATATGTTGAAGGAGTGCAATAAAAGTATCTGGCTTGGTGAGTTTCCACCTCCCCTGGCAAAGGGAACTATTACCATAATTGACTTTCTGAGACTTCTAATGAATTGGTTCAGCTTCTGTTGAAGCTGTTGTAGAGTTTCCGATGTTTGGGAAGTTAAAACCCTCAAGTTGTGAGGTCTTAATGAGTGAAACCCTGGAGGAGTTATTACATCTAGTACACTCTTGCTTTCTTTATAATTAAGTCGTGTATCACGGATAAAACTTTTCTGGACACAAAATAAAAATCAATTTTTATAAGGGAAAAAGAGAATAATTAAAAATAGGTACAAGCTGAAACCTAAAGAGATTTAGTTGATATCTCTCTATGTTTTGGAATTCAACAGAATATAACAATTTATTAAAAGTATTATTAAATGAAGACAATTAGCTACTAAAACTTGCACTTCAGATGCAGAAAAAAGCATTCAACAGAATAAATTGGAAATTCATATTTGCAACTTTATAAAAATTTGGGTTCAGTGAATAATTTATTCTTGGATAAGGGCCTTGTACATATCACCCATGGTCACCTTCACCACCAATGGGATGACTTCACATCGTTTCACTTGTCATTGGGGCAAGGCAAGATTCCCCTCATTTTCCCTTGCTCTTTGCAATATTAATTGAAAACTAGCAGCTATTGTTTATCAAAACACAAATCAGACAGCAAAAAATTTGTCTTCATGCAGATGACGAGGATGATGCAGGTGACTGTTCTTTCAGAACCCTCAGTTATCCCTAGCATTCCTCTAGCCAGCTACTGAGTTAATTGGTCAAAATCTAATATCATATGCTCTGCATGGATGGACGGGATGTAGCTGCTCTTGCATCACCAATTCACCTGTCCATAGGCAATATAAATGCATACTAAAAGTAAATAAAAATTGTGTTTGACGATACTTTATGAATTTGCGAATCCCTGATGGAAAATTGTATCTTTACTCTTGTCCCCCTCCAAAGGGAGGTCAAAGGTCATAGCCAGGTCCCGAGAAGCAACCCTGGAGCTAGTGGAATTTCAGTGTCTTGTTCAACAACACCTAAGCAGGGTGATGCAGAATTATATTTGACCCTACTCATTGAAAGAAACTATCCTCTATCACTATGCTACATTTCCATCCCTGATATGTTACACAAATATGTAAACTGTTCCCCAAATCTGTTCCAAGCTACAGACAGACCTTTTCAAAAACAAATTTAGCACACAGTTGAGAAGGGATAATATTACTGAGACTCTGAGAAAATCTAATTCCAAACAAGAATTAGTGGCCTTTCATCCACATCTTTAGCCTCTTATTGTCTATACAAGTTGTAAATTGCAGTTTTTTGTGAAAAGAAAACAGACCAAGAAAATCTGTACTTTTAAGAAAGAAAAAGGGAGATAGTGTGAGTTGAAATGACTATAGCTATCTTTATCAGCATGACACTTTGATATTTACTTCCTAATGTGAGTTTACTAATTACACAAACAACATTCGTATGTATATAATTTTAAAGCATTTATGTTTAAGATGTGTAGGTTATCATGTATACATAACATACTGTGAAAATATGTTCACGTTTTAGGCATTGTTTCTCTCTGACCTATGCTGTCTGTGTTTCTACTCTACAACACTAAAGACTCTCTTCTAAAATATATTAATTGTTAGCAGAATAGGCCAAAGGACAAAGAACGAGGTCGTCAGTCTACTGCTGAGGAGCCTATGAGATTTTCAGCAAACTTGGGCAATGCCCTCCTGTCGTTATGATTTCAAACAGCGTCTGGTTTGCAGGAAGCAAAAAAACAACTCTCTTTCTGCAGCGGTCTTATACATAAACTAGAGGTAGAGGTGTACTTTAGATCATGCACTCTGTTCTTTTCTAATTTTCCCTCTACCTTCTTCTGTCTCCTCTATCATTTTATCACAGTCCTTCTCATATTTCGTTACTCTTTTTTTCTTTTACGTGTGTGTTTGTGTTCCTGCTGTACACACTTGTGCTGCCCTCAGTATATACACACATCTCAGCTGAATGTATATTACAGAAAAAGCCAGACTCAAAATGTTCAAACATTTTACCTGGAAAGCTACTGGAGGTTCAATGTAGGGTATTCTGCTACATTCTGCTACATTCACTTCACTTACCTTAAACAGGCAAAATTTAGGAGCAGCATAGCTTCAGGCAGCGGTCAGGCAATTCACTCTGCCATCTCTTCCTTCTAGTAGCTCTTTCTTTCAAGACTCACCCTCTCTCCCTGTCTTTATCTCTATTCCCTCTTCCTCTTTATCACCCCGCTCTCTTTTCAGACCTTTCACCATTCCGGGTTTTACAGATAAATGTGTAGGCAGCTGGGAGAGCTTGTGGCACATTATGGAAGACTGGAAATGAGTTATAGTGGGACAAAGTGTTCTCAGACAGAGCATGGATAGAGGGACCAAAGTCAATTACAAACTGCTCACATGGTGTCTGCTTTCTTATAGCAATAGTTTTATGAGATAGGTTGTCACACCTACAGTATGCCACCTATACACTACCAATACTGATTCTACACTGTATCAGTTTATCAATGCAAAATAAGGTTAGACCTTGACCCTTACGTACTGTAATTTTTTAAAGCAAACATGATTCCTACATAATCAATTTTCCCCCATTAAAGACATCTAAAGTTTAGAGAGAGAGTTCAAAGTTTAGTCAGGGTTATTTTGAATACAATATCCTTTTTTATGTTTATGAACCTAATATCTGACACTTGATATACTGGTATTAGTTCATCCTGACAAAACAGTAGATCACACTTTCTCCCCTGTAGATCAGAAGACAGATGTAATAAGAGTATTCCGACTGTACCTTTATTATTGTACTGTAATACAGCAGTTATTATCATCTTACTTCAGAGAAGCTTTTGAGGAATCTCACCTAAGTTCATTTTGTGAAATATTTTGTTCCATTATGTCTTCAAGAGTGAGATAACTGGAATCCATGAGTGCTACTCAGTACAAAGAGTGAGCAACCTGTACAGAATGTTTCAGTCTCGGAAGACTCATCAATACTGCATTTAAAAGATTTAAGGGTTGACTTTGATTTTGGGCTATCTGAGACAAAATTTGACAGTCATGAGAGATATGTGGAAAAATCAATCCAAAATGATGGTCCTTGATTGTACTGTGAGACACGTTCACCAATGGCTGATTTGGAGTATGTGGCAAAATTCTGACTATGTTGGAAATTTTGGATCAAATTCTTCTGACATGATTGCTGCTACAATCCATGTCTACAGACCAACCAATCAGAATACCACGTGAACAGGCAGAATAAACTGGCTGGTGCGACATTTTGTAGTTTTGCTGCATTTTCAAAATAGCTGATGATGTGCTTCTGCTCTTATACAGTATACTTCTTTATTTTAGCATTGCAAAGCTTTGCCATGCCTACATTGCACAATCTGACATGCCTCAAATGCAGGCACAATCTAAAACAGGTTAAGAACAAAATTTTATTAGACCCATCTCACACAGTGTGACATGCAATAAATTTACACAATTGTAGTTGTTGCAAAGGTGCTTTTAAAGTACAGTGAAACTATAGCTGAAAGTATCCTAATTGAGTGTTTTTCAATGAATTTGGCTGTTTCATTACTGATGTGAACTACACTAATCAGCCACAACATTAAAACCTGTAACTGGTTTTAAAATTGTGGCTCGGTGTACATCCCTGGTTTGAAATCTGACACATCATTTCAGACTACATGTACATGCCTTGTCCATGTGCCCGCAGTCTGAATTAGCAGACACCAAAATTCATATTTTTTTGCCATCACTCTGCATGGAATAGAATATAATTAAAATTGGAAAAAAAATGTTTGAATTGAAATGACTCTTTCAAACAAAACTAAAGTGTTCATACAGTAGTGTAACCCAGCATTTGAGACAAATAGGTTAGGACATGGGCAAAGTTTGGTTCCCCTAACAGCTGGCCAGATGTCACATCATTTGTTGTTGTTTAGCTGCACATGTGGGTCATTTTAGGATGGAGGTCTGTTCAAAATTATATCAGATATAGGTCACTTTGAAACACTCCATGAAAACCAAAACATTCTGCCAGTGAAATGACGAAGCTACACAGAAAGGTTTTTCACAGGCTGCTTATATAAACATATATGGATGTATGGAACATATCGGAAAGTGAGATAATCTGCTCTTAGCCTCATGCTTCTGCACAGCCAGCGCACCACATGGAATTTTAAGGGGAGCATGCAGAGAGGCAGAGCTCTGCAGCAGCCGAGAAATGTGGGAAATCTATTGACAGAATAGACTGCAGTTACGCTTTCCAACACTCAAGTCTTTCTCCATTTGCCTATTCTGTGTGGATAATGAAAACTGCAACTCCTTGCAGTCTTTATTATGCAGCCAAAATTATGAAGAGCCAATATGATGAGAGGCTGAAAGAGGTAAAAGTCTGTAAACACAATTCATTTGTTAGATGTCTTCAATAAGACGTCTCTCAATAAGATGGCATCACTAGCTTTTGTAGGTCTTTTTAGGTCACAGTCAGGGTGAGAACCCTGGTTTTATCCTCTTAATTTCGTGAAACACCTCACCAAGGAAATGAAAAGCCACTGAAATAACAGGATTTTAGAGATTACACAATGAGTGCACAAGAAAACTCATTTTTTAAAAAGATTATTTAATTTTTTTTCCATAGCACCACATACAGGTTGGTAGGGCTCCTTGTGTGGCTAAATTGTAGTTGAGATTGTTCTGTGTTCAGTGTGCCAATATATCCATCAAATCCATGTGTCCTTGCTCTTTTGCAAACTAATAGCCCTGTTATGTTCTCAGTAACTGTAAGCTCATGTGAATAATAATAATAGCTAAATGTTTGCACTATATAAGATGTAAAAGCAGTCAGTGGAGAATGATAGACGGAGGCACTGGGTAAAGTAAATGAACCTGATTCAAGCCCCCGACAAAACACGTCATTTTGAGAAAAGGACAAACAGGACAATGCGGGAACAGCATACTGAAGCTGCCAGAGCACAACGTACTGAAGGATCAGTCTCAACAGCCTGTTAGGGAGCAGAGGGAACTACCCTGAAAACACCAGACCACATATACTGCTGTCACTGGTTAGAGTCTGAAGAGAAGAGCAATGGAGGGGAAAGATATGACAGAGGAGGACAGGGAAAAGGAAATACAGACAAAAGGGGAAAGAAAGACACAATGAGCATTTTAAGAAAAATGATCATTGCGCTGACTGGCATATGGGGCATTTTCTCCCTGGGATCTATTTTTAGAAGTCCCATTTCAAAGCACATCCCCAGTCTATATAATCCATGTAAATTGATCCTCAGTGGAAAAGTGGGGGAAGCAGCGAGACCGTCTTTGGCCGCAGTTGCTCTTTTAAGAGCTCTTTGAAGGTTTTTGTGTGTGTGTGTGTGTGTGTGTGTGTGTGTGTGTGTGTGTGTGTGTGTGTGTGTGTGTGTGTGTGTGTGTGTGTGTGTGTGTGTGTGTGCTTGATAGGCCGGAAGACAGGAAGACATCAAAGAGATTTTTTCACAGAAGACGAACATAGTGTATGGGTAGTGTTTCACAGACGGTTGCAGAACAGCTCCAGACATCAACCAACTATATACTGTGACCACGGGAAGGTTGACTAGAATGGAAATGTAAAAATTCAACTCACTTTCTTTTTGCATGACGGGGAAACTGTCTGTAAAGCACTTTCTGTCTGAGGAGAAGTAAAAACACACACTTTAAATACATCTCTCATTAATCCGCGAGTGTCATTTATAACATAAGGAGAGCTTTAGTGTTCTATACACCAGAGAGGCCACATGCAGTTGATGATAAATCAGATTAACACTGAGTATATGCAATGTTTTAAGTGCAGATTGCTGCCTGTCAAAGACTAAAACACTGCAGTGCTTTGTGTCTGAAACAAAGGGGGAATAAAGATCCCTTTATATACAGACTATGATAAAGACTTAGATTCAGAAGAATCAGAGAAGCACATGGCTTTAAAATCCATATCCACAAATCTGATCACTAGCAGCATCATGTCTGGCTCTATTTACAAGGGCATTTCATGAATACTATGAATGGTGCAGCCCTATGAGACCTCTGTTTTTCTCTGATAAAGATATAAAGACATTTTAATAGCCCACAACAAACCAGCCCCTATTACATTTAAGGGAGTGTTTTGTCTGTGACCATGCAAGTGGGGCCGCATTCTCCACTCTCTTGAGTGTGTTTCATTGGACGAAAGGCAGCCAAAAACTGGCCAATAAAGTTAGCCATTTCATTGCACTCCCACCAATTATGAAACCAATGAATGGCCTGCTTCCCAAACAAGCCTCTGGCTACCCTCATCCTTGAACCAGTTCCCATTAAGTTAGTCACACAACACCAACCAACCAACACCAAGAAACAAGGATCACCGCTGGAACAGCAGGCTCCTCTTACAACTTCTGTCTTTGTTTTCTGCCATGTTCTTTGTCTCTCCTTTTTCCTTCCAGAAACCCCATCCTGCAAATTAGTGTTTACAATGGAAATACTGTATGTTGTGTTTACAAATACACATGCATAGAAAGCATATAGGATTTTTGTTGAGTAAAAGGAAAAGGTAACTGCCGGAAATTAAACACAATTTTCTCTCAGTCTCATGAACATCAGAATTTTTAATATTTTAATCAAACAGAAAGTAAGTGAACCATAGAATTGTGGGATTGAAAGACTGGTCTTAAATTGGCAGCAGCGAAACACCAAGCTCTGAGGAACAGTGCTGGAATGTGCACTAATTTTGGCATAGTGGCCATAGATGGAAATGCACCATTTGGCCCACAGAGACTTTTTGCACAACATATTCATTATAAAAGAAGCTACAGAAACATATGTATATACTTATATAAATTCACCAAGAGTCTTATCAGCGTATTAACTGTTTACAATTCATATGTTTGGGCAGCCCAATATATGCTCTCCCAGAGAAGAACTTAAAAAGTTCCAAGAACTTAAAAACCTTTCAATGTTTGCATTAAAAATGCAACTTTCATTGGAATGAGTGGAAGGAACATTGTTACAAGTTCGATCCATACAAAAGATTATATTCGCTCATATCAAATTAGTGCCAGCACACAAAAAGTAGAAGAACTTAAAAACCTGTCAATGTTTGCATTAAAAATGCAACTTTCATTGGAATGAATGGAAGGCCATGTGGGAACACTGTTACAAGTTCACTTAATAGATCCATACAAAAGATTATATTCACTCATATCAAATGATCGCCAGCACACAAAAGGTAACAGAAGGAAAAGACAGAAGCTTGGTGAAGAGATCTCTGCAACTTGGAGACAAGATATGGTTGAGCATACATTAATTCAAGTTAGCAATGATGAAGGGCAGTGATGGCTAATTAGAAGGCACCACCACTTTCATCATCAGTTACACTGCTATGAAAGTTGTTCTCAGTCTGTTTTCTATTCACACGAAAGCAGGCATGCAGGCAACAAGAATCAGCTACACAGCCACTTGGCTTCACACAATGACTAAGTAGCTGATACTTTGATTTCAAGGTAGCTGTGAATCCAACTGTATCTGTTTAGCTGGTTAGGCACTTCTCATTCTGATCTTACTCTTACCCAGAGGCAAAAAAGCAGGTAGTTCAGGTGTATCACTGCAGTGATGTTACGTTATAGTCATGTAATCCAAGGAATACATTTGGCTGTGTTTACAGGTTGAGAAGCCAGTTAGGGATTTTGTTCTTGTCACTGCACTTGCAACTCCTATTGCGTGTTTTCTTGGCATGGAGTGTAAAGATATAGCCACATTTGCATCAGTCTTTCATTGAAGCTCATGCAACTTAGAAATTAAACAAAGTGTTTCCCGTTTCAGTGCTAGATCAGGCTGACTTGCAGGTCAAAGCTCACCATTATTCATTATACATGCTCATGCTGGGTCTGAAAATGAATAGTAATTATTCTTGTGGTGTGCCATCGCCCTGCTTTGTAAATTACACAACCAGACTACACACTGCTGCATCAGTCTCATACACTGTTTACAATTTTTGATTGCTCTGCTCAATATTTTTTTATTACTTCCATTGGAGACATGACATCACGTCTTTTTCTGTGCTGTCATTGGACTGAAGGCACAAGATTCCATACCTTGAGCTCTCACATGACACACATACGGGTATAGTGCCAACAGCACTCTACCCGGCTCAGTCTGGCAGACAGGGCGTGGGAGACGGAAGACGATGAATCATTGATGCTCAGCACACAAAGCACACAAGCACACAAATACATACACACACCAGATGCATGCATCCACGCAGACAAAGACACGCACACAAACACAGGAACACCCACATTTATCTCCTCTCTTACTCATCTGTCCTTTCCCATTTACTGCATGGTGTTTTTCTCTGTGCCATCATCTGATTTTGTGGTGACAGAGACAGATGGAGGGATCGAGAGGGGAATGGCTCACCAACAGAAGAGGAGAAGTCCTCTGCCTTTTTACTTTAAGTTGAAATAACATTAATAGCTGCTGTTGGCCTTTGTGTTTCTGGCTAGGACTTTCCTGTCTTTTGCATCCATACCTCTTGCACTTTCTTTTTTTTTTTGCCTCCATGTCCTTGCCTCCTCCTAGTACTCAAGTCTCTCTGTTTTTGTTTTTCTTCCAAACCTGATATCTAGATTATTAAAGTTTGAGAGATGCTTAAAGTTTCAAAATGTTGCAGAAGAGTGTGGAAGATTTCCAAATATATTAGGAGAGAAATGCATCAAATGTTGATGTTGAATGTATCTTATGACAGCTTTATTAGTTTAGAAAATTTGGGAAAACTTAAATACGCAAAAATATATTGTCTAGGTTTTATGTAAATGCTGTTAGTCAGACTAACAGTTTGGTTATGCACAGATGGCTGCCGTATAATCAGGCTAGAGATCATATGAGTGAGACTGTAAATTGGAGCAGGTTGATGGTGTAAAGTTGGTGTGAGGATAACAGATTACATGTGGAGATGGATGCCATATAGACAAAATATAGTGCCATCCATCAGCCGATGGCCCCTGTAACAGTCAACTCTACCATGCATGACTTACTGATCACAATACCAACCTGGGACGAGTTTACCTGAGTGTGAGTGGACAAATTTGGCCTTGAAACTATGAGGTTGGATTGTACTTTTTATGTACATTACATTTTATCTTGTCTTTGTAATTACCCATGTAAGCCCTATAAGGATAAAACATCTCTCAACAGAATCAGAGGAGCCTATAGAAAAACATCCCAAGAAAAAAAAAGCTCTTTTATAAACAATATTAAACATAGAAACACTAGATAATAATAACAACCGTTTACAAATATCACATAATTTTACATGTTGAGGGAAATGTATGAGTTCACTGTTTAAGGTCATTTGGATGACCAGTTTATAACACACTACTGTTTCAGCTTCTGCATTGCCACTGTTCTTATTCCAGCTAGGGTTTGATCATTCATGAGAACCGTTGCCCTCTCTCTTTCATGTCAGCTTGCATACACACATAGTACTTCAGGCCAGGGCAGGGGACCACTGCATTATTCATACCAATCCCGTTACACTTAAAATTGAAGCCATAAAGAGAGGGAGGTGGAGGGTGGAGGGCAGGGGTGTATAGACACTCTCTCTCACTCTGCCTCTCGGTAGAAATTGTTTTGATCATTATCAGTGACCTCTGAGAGAGAGATCAGTGCAGACATGAAGGTGATTCTCTATATTTGAGGATGAAGTCAATACTGAAAGAAATTGGGAAGGCCAATATATGGAGAGACGTGTAGCTGCACTGCAGGCTGTTGCTTATGCTCATTACTGGAAACCTAAAACCCTTTTCAGACTTCAACTCTATGTTAAAGTAATGTTAGTTATAGACCAGAAAGAGAAAAAATTCTTGCACAACATTTGACATGTGGTACCCAAGAAGGAGCATTTGAACAGCTGAAAAGTAATGATGGGGCATCCCGTTGTAGAGTGTTTGGGACTTATATCATTTAGCTGCAGCGTCCCCAGTTTGGCTTCTGCTGGGGACCATTTTTGCATGTCATCCCCTTCTTTCTCTATCATTTCCTGCCTGTATCTCCCTTGAGAGGGATTCCTGTCCCTGTTTTTCACTAAACTTCTAATACATATTCTAATCAATTTAATTTTCTTATTCTGGTGTGAATTCTGCTGCATGTATTGTAATGTCTGACTGTGCACAAGCATAGAATAATAAGACAGAAAATTTGAGATTTTCATTTAATTCCTGTTTATTCATATGCTCTTTATAAAGCATTTTGCTGGTTATTCAAATTGATAATTTAGGGAGACTGCTGGAAAGATGATAACTGTGGTTATGCAAGGATGTTTTTTGTTAATTCTTTTGCCCAACAGCACATGGGGAAAATTCTTTTATATACTAATCTGTCATGAGAATCATTTGATCATTTGATCTCTCGCTGTGAATATTTAACCATGTGCTGCTGTGGCCTGCTAATCTGGCAGCATTCAATTCAGATTTGAGCCATGATGAAAGTGTTACTGAAGTGTTACTATGTTCAACTTAGTAACATTGCCGTTGTGACCTTTAAGTTAAGGTGATTTGGCCGCTTATTCAGACATGAGACTGACATATAGAACTGCCATCACATTAACGAAATTAGATGTATATCTGAACAGGCTAACGAACAGGCTAACGACCCACCTGAAGATACGGAGCTGTGTGTAGCTGGCTTAAATTCATATTTAGCTGGATATGGTACAGTTACATTTTTAATTGTGGAGCATGACAAAACTGTACTGATGTGCATATAGAAAAAAAATTATATATGTGTATTTTGTGTGTGTGTTTATAGTGTACTCTTTGCATGTTTGAGTTTAAAGATGTGGCAACATACAATAATTCAACTACAGACTGGAAAATTAAAGTTTTCTACTTGATGTATATTTATTTATACAACACAGGTAGGGTTTCTTGTCTTGGTGTTATGGCTGTGACTTCTGCACCCCTTACTGTATAAAAAACATCAGCTTGATGCATAAAATGTGAATCTAAATTCTGGAAATCTGATTATAAGTATTGGCATACCTTGGATGCTAGTGTTATCTTTGTGATCCAGAGCAACTTATCACATGTGTGTGTGTGTGTGTGAGTGTGTGTTTTGTGGAATGTAGAGGTGGTGAGGAAAGGGATTAGTGAGCATGACAAGCTTGCCCAGAGACGTGTTTAGCTTACACTCTGCCTCATTTCTTCCTTCACTTCCTTGTTTGTCCCTTTGTGTCTTTGTCTGTGTTTGTATTTATGCATTCTCTCTTTGTAATCAGATTCCTGCATCTGTTTCTGTTTAAATATGGTTTTTGCAGCTGTTACTTTGTCTTACATGTTGTGGTACATCTATGTGTGTCTCAGAGAGCATATCTGTGTTTTTTGCGTGGTTGCAGAGAGCAGAGATTTGCGTTTATCTGCCTGCAGGTATTTGAGATCCCAACTCCAGCTGGAAGCCATTACGTCGGTGCATGTCTATTGCAGGTGCATCAACACAAAGTGAGAGAGAGGAGGCAGGCAGGTTCAGAGGATGTCACACTCACTCACTCACACTGGCTGGGAAGAGTGTTTTGCTGAAACCAATTTAAGATTTGTACGTTTGAAGAGTGGAGATGTGCCTCCTGTGGCTGTTTCGTGGCGTGAAAAATGATCTCAGGTGAACACAAATTGAGAAGATTTGATGCTTCAGAGACAGGAATGCAGAACTATAGAATGAGAGAGTGAGACAGTAAGAGTGAGAAACAGTCAGAGTGAGAGAGAGGGACCGGAGAAAAATATAGAGAGACTTTCATTCAGAATGCATGAATCCACAAGTCAGGCAGTCACTAGCACCTGCAGGGCTTCCACAGCTCAGTTCTGCAGGCGAGAGCAGATACACTTGAAACAAATGGCATTTACACACATTGATACTGCATTGAAAGTGCAGCACTAACCACGTATATTAAGATTGAAACTAATGGTTAATTTTCTTTATCAATAAATCATTCAATTTGGATCAGCATGCATTTTTTTTATAATTTAATTTATAAAATTTCCATATTGGTGAGAAATACCCTTTTACAAGATAGGACAGTCAAATACCATGTCTTCAAATTGCTAATCTTTTTCTTACTGCCTGTAAACAAATCAAAGGTATTCAAGTCAAAATGTTATGAATTGGAGAAAAGACAGCAAAGAGTACTTGAGAGTACCTGAAATTTGCCATCAGCAATTGTTTGGTACTTTTAATTAAGAAATTATTTATCAAATCTGATTAATTTTCTGTTAATCAACCAGCTGATTGATTAATCATTTCAGCTCTAACCTATATAAATGGAGCTGACGGTATAGCCAGTCAGAGTCACTCAATGGACCAGTTAGTTTGGTCTTTTCAGTCAACCCTGTCTCCTTGAAATAAATTTTATATATAACTAATTTGCAACAGCAAATATTTTTTGAAGGAAACATAATAGATTATGACATAGATTATGTTTTCTATTAATGTAATGAGGAAATGTTGTCAATTATTATTAATCTGGCAACTCTAAAAAGTGTATGTGATATCTGATCTTACAATACAAAATCTGCTCATAAGAACTATGGCAATACTAAACTTTTTTATGGTTATGTTTAGGCATTCGCAGCACTTTGTTAGGGTTAGGGAAAGATCATTATATACAGAAAAAGTTAAGTCAAGTCAGACTTTATTTATATGCCGCAAAATCACAAATTTGCCTTAATAGGCTTAACAGTCTGTAAAGCATTATGACACCCTCTGTCTTTAGACCCTTGAATTGGACAGGAAAAGCTCCCCAAAAAAAACCTTAATGGGAATAAAAAATGGAAGAAACCTCAGAAAGAGCAAGAAAGTAGGAATCCCTCTCCGTGGATGGACAGACATGCATTAGATGTTGTGTGTACAGAATAGAGCAACAAAGTAGACTGACAGTATAGACAATCAGGATGGCAGCATTATAGATTGTAAACAGAGGTACTGCACAGTTAAATATGTTTTCTGAGCTGTAAATGAAATGATATGACTGTACTATGATGAAACACATCAGTTCTGGTGTTGATATTAACATTTCTTACCAAAGTTATAAGAATATGCATTTTGTGGGTGGTTCAACACAACATCTCCTGTATAATAGTCATCCTGAACCTTGCCGGGGTCAATGCTGACATAGAGTCATAGAGTGGGACTTCTTTACGTCATGAAATTATATTTAAAAAAGAATGTTAACACCCATGATTTCAATGCATGAAAATACCAACATGGTGTGAAATGCATCCCCTCTAGCTCTGTTTTGATTGTACATACAGGATTATGATAAGCCAATCAACATCACTTCTAATTATGGAGTGTCTCCAATTATGAAAAATGTCCAACCTTCTGTATTATTTCTGTACTTACTTCATCAAACAGAGGGTTTTATGAAGAATTTCTGAATATTTTGATTAATTTAAAAAACCACATTCTTACCCGTATTGCCACAGCAAATACCAAAAAACTATTTCCAAAATATAGCAGGACTTAGGAAAGGAAAATATGCAAGACCTTCCCAGACTACACTCTCATTCTCGCCTATGGGGGCAAGAATACAAGCATCCAGGGAGCTGGCCAGAACCAACCAGCTGGTCCCGGAAGCCCAGGAGATACGGACTTGATAACATCAGATGATTTTAAACAAATAGATCAAACAGCACTCCTCACTCAGTTGAGAAATCACGACTAAACAAAGTGAACAGAATGCAGTAAGCTCTGCGGCGAAGCACCAGTTAAGCCTCATTTAAAGCGCTGAAAAATGGGAGAGGAGGTGCAATGAGACAGAGGCCTGGGGAAATGAACAACCATTGATATGCAGCAGAGTGAGAGAGAGGGAGCAATAAGGGTGTTTACATACACACCATCTGAAGTCCCTCAGAACTTCAGCAGTACAGGGAAAGTGGGATACTGACAGTAGCATATTCTGCTAATTGTTATTCATTTACACTGACTCCATTTCCCAGAACATCAAGTCCATGTCAGAGATGTGTGTATTATATTTCATAGCTTGCATGTACAAATGCTTCAAAGACAACTTGTGAATACCAAACAGCCTTCTTAGGGCTTTTCAAAGAAATCCTGCGCTATGATACACAGTCATATAATCTAAAACATTTTTTAAAAAAAAACACTGGTTAAAATGAAAAAATAAATAAAGAAATAAGAAGAAAAACCTCCCACAACAATATTTATTGTAACATTTATAAGGATTGGATTGTGTCATTGTGCAAAAATCTGACTTTTAGTGGTTAATTATCAATTACTAAATGTATGCATTTAAAAAATATAGCCTACATACAGTACAACAATTCATTTAAATAATCCTCATGAATAAATTTGAGTACTGTGACTTGTTGAGCCTCAGGCCTTATTATCACTCTTGACTTGCTTGTGAGTTATGAGTGATGGTCAATAAAATATGCTCCAAATACAGTTTTGAACACCACCCAGAGATCGTTCTCAGTAGTCATTTTATCCTAAAATGCTGCTTAAATAATGCTTATAAAAATAATCCAGTGTTACCAGTATATGTGGAAATACTGGGTTGGAAAAAACTAACATTTTTACATTAAAGAGGGATTTTGGGTTGATAAGCAAGGAATGTCCAATGAGTATGAAAATCCTGTGGTGCCAATATCTTATTTCTTTCATGCTACAGTGAGTTCAGTGTGGCAGCAGATCAGACAGTGTGATCTACCTGAGGGGGGCATGAGGGTGAAAGAGAGTGAGAGAATAAGTGAAGAATGAAGTTAGAGGAGGGGATGAAATTATTATTCATTCAGAACCTTAGAGAGGTTTCTATCTAGAACAACAAAAATGATAATTTAGTGATATAAACGTTTTGTGGAAGACAATAAACTTAATTCTTAATCAGAAGGCAGAGATCTACTTCATTGATCTGCCAATCATGCAGTTCACATTCTTTCCTGCCAGCCCACCCCCATACAAGACACGACTGGCTGCGCTGTGGGGCGTCTTCCACGCTGGAGATGTTCTTGATAGATCACATATGAAGAACCAGCCGTTGTAGCCCTGAGTCAATAGTGTGGGGAGGGGAGGATTCAGAGGGAATAGAGATTCATTATGAACATTAAAATTTCAGTGGTGCAGGGGTTTCTGAGATACAAGGCCTTTCCTTTGTAATGTTTGTAGATGGATTAAAAGTCATGACCTCCAATGCCATGACTGAAACATAACTGACTTATGTTCTTTAGCAGCAGTATATCAATGAAGCCGGATCAAACAGTAGCTGCAAATAAATCCTTAAGGTCTGTTTTAACCTTCTTGGAGGATAAATTTTGCTTGATTTAACACATCATAAATAAACTGAAATTTGAATGCCTCTCACTTTTTGTGTAGTAAATATTAACTATAATGATTCTGCAACTATTATTTTTCAAATGAGGACAAAAACATTTATGGACACATTTTAGGACACAGTGTCTAATTTTCAGGACTCTAATTGGGTGTTTCCCATGGCAGCATTTGACTGACATTTGAGGGCCAGTGTTGCTAGGAGACCTGCTCTTAACTTCTATGGTGCTTCTGGCTGCATTACATCATATAGCCTACAAATGTGAATTTAAGATGTCTGTCCCTTTACAACTTTCAACATTCGGGAGGACCCACTGTGCCATTCGCTTCTGAGTGTATTTCACTCAAAAAGTAAAAGCTAGTAAGCTAGGCTAACTAGCTTTCACTTAGAAAGCAGAAGCTAGTTAACCTAGCTTGCTAACTTTAGCACTGATTCCCTTTTCATTCATGTTATTTCAAAACGTGCTAAGTCATTGGCAGCTCAGTGTTGTGTTCATCCCACATTATTGAAAGAGGGGGATCTAATTAGCATTTGCTGTCTTTCTCTCATGGTCTCGTTGTGGTGATTGAACAGCAGCCAGAAATACCACCCATCTAGACAGGAATTAGGCTCAAAGCAAAATTAGATTTTGACCCCAAAATGCAACACAAAGGACAGACAACCATAAAGTAGCATTACTGGGTGTTAGGCCACTACAAGTGTTTTTGGGTGTTACCTGCAACTTGCTCCACTCTGGAGCAAACACTTTCTGTCTCCAATCTCTCTAACCCACAACAAAAACAACAAGAGCTTCAGGTTCTGTTCAGATCCACTCGCCAACTTACTGCATAAACCTATTTAGGAATCATGAGATTTCCAATCACATCTGTGCTGCAGGTCTGCTGCGTGAGCACTGTGAGCCACAAATTACCCCATTCACATGTAGTGTTCCTGGTGGCCAGTTTCCTCAATCATGGAATGTCAGGAATTACCTACAGGTATACATCACAGAAACTGCAGACTGTGCTTCTTCATTGTAACTGCGTTCACAACTGGACCTGGAGCGATACTCAGATCAGAAGTGTAACTGAATCGGTCTAACCTACCACACACACACACACAGACACATACAAACGGAGGAGGCCTGGGAGCTGGAGGGCGATCAGTGAAGTAAGAGAGACATTAATGACTCAGAGCAATAACTGCAAAATAACACACTGGTATTCCCACGACTGACAGGAATTAACACAACCACAACAGGGAACATTCAAGGTTCTTTTTTTGTATGTATCTAGCTATGTGTGTGTGTGTGTGTGTGTGTGTGTGTGTGTGTGTGCGTGTGTGTGTGTGTGTGTGTGTCCTCAGATGTCTACCTGGTTAGAAATTATTTATCATCTGCTATAGAACCTCATCCCCTAAAGAAAAAATGCTTTCATGGAAGACAAGCGATCACACAATGCAGACATTCACACACATTCATACAGTACACACAAATAAACAGCACAATATAGACACATGCAGATAGGTGCAGAATTCACACGGACATTGCTTCAAGGCTTAAAAACTCAGCAGTTATTAGTTTTAAAGAAAACTCTGCATCAGTAAAATTCAAGCTTGATTTCTTATTTAGGCTATTTGTAAATTAATGAGAGCGAAGTATATAAATAGCTAACTCAGGACCACCAGGAGATGTCTGAACTTAAATCACCACTGTGATCTGTGTGTGCAACTTGCAAGATTCTGTGTGTGTGTGTCTGCTGTCGTGACTGCGTATAAAGTGCAAATCACCATCAAGAGTTATGATCGACTGGTGGCTCCAGTGTCAGCTGGGCTGGACACAAGACAAGGCCGCAAATGATGGAGAGCAGTGGAGGAGGTCGAAGGAGAGAGGGTGATTAGTGGCACTCCTTCCTGTGCCTGCAGCTTTGTTCAGCTGCACTCAATGTTAATCAAGCTGTTTCAATTTATGGAAGAGCTTCCTGCAAGTATGGAAATTTGCAGACACCTGATGAAGTCAAAAATGTGCTCAATTGCATTAAATAGTTCTTTATAAACCCTGAGCATGTTTACATGTAGGTAGCTGTGACTGTAGCATGAAATACGGCCGCACACATCAACTTTCTTTACCACTAATGTTGTTTCGTGTTATTCAAAAGATCCACAATGCAAATTGGTAGCACTGCAGTGTGATGGATGAGAGGGGAGACTTCCATTCTTCATCTATTGAGTCTTGCAGCTTGCAGTTTTGGCTCTTTATTGGAAAAACCAACAAGAATAGGTCATGCAATCTATTATCCCTCCAGCTGCTAAAAACCCAACAAAACACAGAACAAACAAGTAGCAAAATACATAAACACACAAAGACATGTAAATGCCTTATTAAAGCTGAAAAGTCAGTGATGTACGTGCACACATTTCAGCTGCAGCTCGGTGCTGTAGTGCACACCCTTCCTATATAAGACTATTTTTGCTCACCCGCACTGATAAAAATAATGCAAGGAGGACAGAAAAAGATCTCACTGTAACTCTCTGCCTCTCCTAGCCGCAGGTGCTTATCAGGTAGCAGCAAGCAAGCTCATGGAGTTTATAGCACTGGTGTCTTCATAAACATACATTGACTTCTGTTGTTGTGGGATCATTTTGAGATATAAAAATAATATTCATGTATGAAGAAGAGGAACACACACCTAAATCCACATTTTGTATGGAGGTCTTAATATGGAGGCAGGTGAATGGGATAGAAGCAGACAGAAAGGTGAGAGGACATACATGCTGTGCAGTCCAAGGAAAATGTCACAAGGTTAATTTCTTGCCTCTCAATACTGTGTATTGACAGGAAATTTTATAGACACTGTACAAAAACAGTATAAAGTTCTACATAAGTCAAACTCCTTTAGCATGCCAAAAAGGCATCTGGCTTTGTCAGCCTGTTAAAGAATTCAGTTAAAAAGTTATGGGATCCATCTTTCTTAAAAGCTCAGAGAATCTTACTACAGCAATATCAAACTTTGTGGACAACAAAAAATGTAAAAAAAAAAAAAAAAAGCAACATGGAGCCACACGGAGATTAAGTCAAGTGATAAAACATCTGTTAAATCAGTTAAATAAATACAAGTGGAACACAAAGGGGAAGCAATAGCCTCAAGATGTCAAATGTCAGTTATTAAAAAACTATAAAAAGTGTAAAAATATACATTCCATAGCTGCTGATGCACACTTTGGTGAATTGAAAAGATGCATTTTCATACCATAATACTACATCATACTACAGTACAGTATAGGTCTGCAGCAGATGCCATAATCTCCTTGCAGTCATGCTTTAGGATGAGATTATGAAAGCCACAAAGTGGTAGGAACAGTCTGCCACTTTGGTGTATTGCTTTTTCTCTGCACAGACTCACACACACAGACACTGTTTATATAAGAACTTCATTCTATGGTCTGAGGACTATATAGGCAGGCAACCAGCAGTCCATTTCTGCAAATTAAGCACAAAGAAGTGCAGTAGCTCAAATGAAAATGTGGAAAATGGAGACTTCAGGTAGAGAGATCGGGGACATGACAGAGAGAGGGAGAGTTAGAATACAAAAGAGGACAGGACCAAAAAATTAAAAGAACAAAGAAAGAAAAAGAAAGGGAGAAACAGGGAAATAAAGCGACAAGAGGAACAATGCAAATTGAGAGTCAAAACAAATGGAGAAGTGAATGGCATTTCATTCTCAGATAATTGGGACAGGTGCTTTCTTCTTCTGTCATTCCCTTTTTCATTCTCCTGCCCTCCCCCTCCTCCTTTCTCTCTTGACCTTCATCTTTCTTCATCTCCTGCTCATCCCTTTTAACATTCTCGTCACTGCTTTGGGTGTGAAGCCAAAACAAGAAAAAAAAGTTTCCACCAAAAATGTTTCAACTGATCAAACCATTGATGTGTGGTGGGTGTGTGTGTTACAGAGTGTGTTTAACTGTAGAGTGTTTGTGTACTGCTTGGGGACCACAGGCTGAGAATGTTGGATTAATCCCACCAGACTGCACATGGTCATGCTTGTCCCACTCGCTCAGGCGGGAAAGTTGTGATTGGTGCATGTGTATGGGCTGTGTGTGTTTTACAGGACTAGAAAGGTGTTGACAAAGCTACTGGATCACTGAGTCTTTTCTCTTCATATACCATCTCTTATCAACACTTAGACATCTCATACCAGTGGTTGTCTTTATTAACTAAACATTCAACCACTCAATGGTAATGTCCATCTCAAGTACAGCTGCTGCTCATATATGTAATTACCCAACATGTATTCAGTGCATGTGCTAACATGTCTGTTTGTTTGCAGACATGTGTCTGCTTGGATGTATACACATACAGTATATTCATTCTTATGTGCATCCATCCATGTATGAGGTGGTGACTTTAGTCTCTGAGTGTGTCCATGAGTGTGATGATTACAAATCTGGTTTCCCTTGACAAATCACACTTGTGAGCAGCATGGCCATGCCACTGTGAATGTTGATGGGCAGCTGGTGCATGTAAATTAGACCATTTGGCGATCTCTTCCTTCACAAATTGATTTTGAATTTATATTCAGCAGAATTCCTTCAATTTGGTTCAAAAATGGTCAAAAAAACTCTGATATACATGAGGATAAAATATTTAGGAGGCAGTTTGTTATGAATGAATGCTGTACATTTTCTTCAACTTTTGAAATTTTTAATTGACATAGACTGATGATGTAATTAATTTCATGTATTCTCTCCTAAAAAGAGCATAAATAAGTAAAAAATTAAAAATTAATTTTATTTATTGCACAGTGACTCCTCAACATTCCTCTTTAAAGAGATCCTCTTCTTTAAGAGAGCATCCCTCCTCACTGTAGTTATTTCATAACAGTTAACAGACTATTTAGCATCAAATCCACGCCTTTTCTTTGCAGTCATGCACTGCAACAGTAGACTAATAGCCATTTCCAAAATAATGTTTTAGGGCTTCTCTTGTGCAAGCTGTAAATCACCGTTCCAAATGACATGACTCCACCCAGAGAGAGAGTAATTCATGCTAAAACCAAATTTAAGCCTGTTTAATGCGCTAATGAAAAGTGCTGTATTTATACATAGCTAGTATTCAGCAATGTTGTGACATGAGGCCCATCTGTGACTCAGTCTAAACCCCTAATGAGAATATTACTGAGCCCCAGGCACAGACAAACATGGAGAAAGATAGAGAGACAGGAGCGGAGGAGAGTGTGAGAGAAGGGATGATCGAGGCAAACCTTGCCACCTCTTCATTGCCATCATCCCTTTTCCTTCTCCTCCTCTTCCCTGTCTTTCCTGCTCCCACTCCTCCCTCCTCCTCCCTTTTGTCTCATACATCAGGACTCATGGCAGTGGGTCTAACTCAATATAAAATGCAGCAAAAATTAATGAAAGACAGACAGCGATGGAGCAAGGGACACTGAGGGGAAGAAATAAGGCAGGGTGGAGGGGCATACATATTTTTGGACAGCTTTGTCATCCTCTGCAATCCTGTCCACCTTCATCTTAAGGCACACAAACAGGCAGAAAACTCCAAAAAGACATCTGTATTTCTATCTTTTTGCTGTCTTTCTTGTGATATTGCACTCTAAATATCACAACAAAGGTACACAATCACATTGGTGGACCTGCGGCGTATCATATAATATTTTTTAGGAAGATATTAGCCTTTAAAGCTTTGGTGGAAAACAAACATGACTATAAGCAATGACAATGCCACATGTAGACCCTCAACAAGACACATTAAAATCATATGTACACTTCACACATATTCACATATCTAATATTCCAATCTCTTAATTGATTTTGCCATGAATCCACGACAGACTGACTCACATGCTCCTGACTCATATAGTATTTCCAACACCCCACCCTTGATGCCCAGATAGAGGGAGCTTAATATTCATCCAATGGTGTGTCGGGGTACTACAAAAACTCCCAAGGCTTTGGACAGACATGTATGCATAAACAGCCCCAACAGACACATACACATGCGCACAAGAAGCTCATTTGCACATACAACCAGCTGAAGAGTATTCCCTTGCCTCCTCTCCTCCTCTAATTATTTTCTCTTGTTCTATAAATCATATATGTTAGTTCTCCCTCTTCTTTTCTCGTTGTAAGCAAGCGTGTGATCAGGGGACTCAAAACAAGCAGAATGAAATAAAAAAGATCAAGAAAAACAAATATTTCCCACAAGAAATAGTTGTAATAGGAGTTGTATGCCAAAAATCAAAATGCTTGAAAAAACCTCAAAAATGCCTAATTATTCATCTTAACTGCCCTGCTGTGTCTGAATTTTTTTTTTCTGTCTCTTTCCAGCAGTGTATACTGTATATTCCCTTTTCACACATTTCTCCCCTCTTCTACTCTTTCCCTCCTTTGCTGTAAAACTAGCAGTGATGTTAAAAAGACAGGAAAACAGAACTGAAAACAATTATTTTCCATTAGAAATTAGTATAGAGTTGGATATTCAAAACAGTAGTAAAACAAAATCCTAACAACACCCATAAAACACTTGTTCTTGCAGCACTGACTCCATTAAAGTCCTCCATTCCCTTTCATTCATTCAGTTTTTCCCTCACATCTGTTTCCTAGTTTCCATATTCCCTCAACCTGCTCTGCTCTCAATCCCGTGTTTTTCCCCTATAAATGCCCCCTTCTTATTTTTCTCCACCCCACTTTTCCCTTTACTTCAATGTCCTCCACCAATCAATCAATTCCCAGATTCTCCCTTATCTCTCGTTCCCATTCATTTCTCTGCTATTACTCTTATCTCTCCCGTCTCTACCGCCAGTGTATATATGAATATGTGTGTGAAAACACTAACCTGCCCTTCTGGCATGCAGAGCAGAGCCAGGCTTTGTCCCTCTTGCTGTGGGTGCAGCAGGTCTTGCAGACGTTGTACTGGCAGTCCAGGCACTGGCGCTTTGGGTTGAGCAGGAAGGTGAAGGGCGCGCAGCAGCGGATGCAGCAGTGCTCGTTGAAGCGGTGCTGTTTGGAGAGGATGGAGCATCTGTTGCCTTCCTCCGCCAGCTCCTGCTTCATCTCACTGAAACCGAGAGAGAGAGAAAGAGAGAGAGAGGGAGATAGGGGGGAGAGAGAGGACAGGAGGGGGAGGGGGAGAGAGATCGAGAGGGTGGTGAGCGCCTGGTTAAGAGGTAGAAACGTGAAAACAGTGAAGCACAGTGATGTGGAATAATTGAAGAAGGTGGAAATTTAAAAATTAAAAGAATGGGGTAGGGGTTTGTAATAAAACAAGAAGGGAGGAGGGCAGAAGGGGTTGTGGGTTTGGTGAAAACACTTCCCCTCTCCCTGTTTCTCTTTTGCTCTCCCCCCATTTTCTCACTCGTACACTGATTCTGTGGAATTAACGTGATGGCTGACATTTCAATTTGGGAGGACCTGTCATGCCTTGTTTGCCCACATCAGACAAAACACAGCTGAGGAGAGCATGGCATACACGTCTTCTACATCATCCAAAGAAAAAGCATTGTATCTTTGTTGATTAAGGCATTATGAAGATGAGAATGATGAAGTTGAAAGTCACTTGCCGAAGACCTCACTATCAACACACACAAGCTAACCTGAGAGAAAAACGGCATTAATGAAAACCCTCCACTGTCATACTGGAGAGCAGTTATGGCTCCAGTCCAAAAATTAAAGTTTAAAACTACAACAGTGAAGGAGGACAAAAGAGCAACACAGTCTCACTAATCTTACTACCTCAGAGAATTGTTCAAACTAATGAACTATTAGGATTATAGACTCATATACTTGACCAAAGCTTGTTTAAAAATCAAATAAAATCCACAGCCACAGCTGATATTGGCATCCCAACAGCTGCATACAGCTAACCATGCATCATTTTATATGAATTCATCCACATTTTTCTCATTACTTTTAAGATAGGTTTTGATAATCATGGTCCAATTAAAAAAAAAGAAAAAAAAAAAGACAAGATAATGTTAATAATAGATAAAGATAATAAGTGTTTTAATCAGTAAAGCAGCTTTGGTAACTGTAGCCTGAACTCAACTCTTCACATAAATTATGTACATGGGATTTTTCCTCTGTAGGATTTGTGCTGAATGGGCAATGCACCACAGACAGAGGCAACAATAAATTATGTAATGTTTTAAATTTATATCATAAACAAATCCTCATCGGTACATATTGCACTCATGTCACTTAAGGACCAGTTTAAGGAGAGTTTAAGTAACACATTTATCCATGTTTACACTATCACCCATCAGTTGGTACAATAGGTGTCAATGGGAGGCGCAGAGATTGAGCTGTTGCTGCTGGGAAGGTGTGAAAGTGAGTTCAGTTCAAATGGGCAGTGAGTAAATTATTTAAGGTGCTCCTCTATACACTACGCACAGCCAGGTTACAGCCTAAAGTTCTTTCACTGATCCTACAGGGACACAGAGCTGATACAATGTATGGTATAGGCTAACAGATATGTGCACAACAGAAAAAAAATGTACTTTACACCTAGAAAACAAGCCAACCCAAACATGTCTGAGCACAGTGATACATGCAACACAGTATATATATATATATATACACAAACATCCCCTTACATACCAAAGATGTGTGTAGGTGTCCCCACTTCAAAAAAACCACCAAGTCATACAAGGAAAATGAAGTGTATAGCAAAAACGCGTGCTAAATAAATCTTATTGTGAATTTCCTGTGTGTGATAAACATATGGGTGTTTGTGGAGCAAGTGGGGGTACTGCAATCTCCCGCTTCCATAAGTTATTAACGTTGCTCCTCAAGCAGATCCTCTGCTGCCTCACTGATTCCGTTTCATATGCATCATTAGACATGGTATATTACCAAGATGAACAAATAATTTCATATACATTGTCATGTGAGCGTGGGAGGCTGCGAAGGTTGCCTGGAAATCATTTCCTTCAGTCCTAATTAGGATCAGGATCCAATTTCTCTCTATGTGTCTGTGATACTGGTTTAATGAACATCCGAGTTAGATGATGGCTAGCCCGTTTAATTAAATGAGTGGTTGAATGTACACTTATATCCAAAGACAACATTGGTTCGTCATGCCTGACATCCCTTTGAATTAACTCACATCTGTTAATGAGATATGAAAACCTGTGCTCATCTAGCAGCCATGTCTGTACATACATGTGGGTCATCCAGGTGCCAGTAAGCCAGTAATCGCCTCACAAGAAATAACACGAGATGCTCTTTGTTAGCAATGAGACTTTTCCCCTTACAGTAATGTATAATGTTAGCAGGCATTTATGGTTAATAAACATACATATTCTTACAATTTACCATTCAATCAAACAGAGCTAACATCAATACAGATAATTTTCTGAATTAAGAGTAAATGTTACTAGATGAAAAGCTAATATAAGCTACTAAAGGGACCCTGAGGAGGGACTGTTTTCTCAAATGGGGATTCTAAGGTCAAGAATTGACATTGAACCTCAGCATTTCAGCCAACATGGCTGAGAAGTGTGCAGAAAAATGGAAATTTTAATTATAATTCCCTGACAACTGGGCAAACGACATCTGCTAATGAAGACCATATGATGATCAGGTATTAAAATAACTTTGTGGAGCGCATTGTTTTGTTTAATTGTTATAACATACATCTGTGGTCATTGTTGGGTGTACAAGGTTCACACGGATTGAACTATTCACTCAAAGCACTGACATATTTGTATTTTTTCTAAACACGTCATGTTCAGTAGTAGCACTATGTACTGTATGTCTTTCTGAAGATTATTCCTACTTATGCAGTATTTAATTCTACAGGGGAAAGCAGCACTAAACACTCAATCACTCACTCCCTCACTCAGTCACTCACGACATTAATACACCCCAGATTAGACTGTTGTTGGCTTATGGCTACCGTAGTTATCAATTGATTCATACAATATATCATTCACACTTTCATTTTCAGAGTCAAGGCAAAACCACAAAATGTTATTTATTCATCAAGGTCAGTCATTAAATTAAATAAGGCTTGTTCAAGAACTGCGCTGTAATTCTGGTAAAGTGGTTTGGTAATGGTCAAGTTTAGAGCTGCAACTAATGATTACTTACATCATGGATGAATGGATTAATAATTTTGCCATTAAAATGTCTGCAAATAGTGAAAAATGCCTAGTAATTACCCAGAGTCCAAGGTGATGGATTCAAGAGATTCATTATGTTACCAAAAGCACAAACTTAAATATACTGAATTTACAATTATATAAAACAGAATGGCAGCAAGTCCTCAGATTGGAAAAGCTGCAAATGGAGAATGTTTGACATTTTTGAAAAATGACTGAAACAATTAAATATCAAAAGAGTTGCATGTTCAATCTATCAATTGAGTGATAAAGTAATCGACTAGTAATTTCAGGTGTAGTCAACTTTTACCCAAGCTACATTTGACCAGTTCAACACCAAATCAATATCTCTGCTCCTGTGAGAAACGCTGCTTTATGGAAAATTAGCAAGTACACAGGGAAATTAAAAGCACTAGTACAGGGAAAATGAAATTTTTCAATCCTGTTCAGAATCGCCTATCGGAACTCCATTAATGTCTGCAGTTTGGACAAAGAGGGAGAGTGAAGACGATGAGATATTGGAACCAAGCTTTCTTTCAACCTCAGATCAAAACCAATTTGCTCTCCTGTGTGTCTGCTAAATCTTTTACAAGGATACAGTGCAAGGTTGACTCCAAACAAAGGCATTTTACAACATGAAAAAAGCTTTAGACATCAGAAAAGCATATGCATATTATGCACAGGTACAGCATGATTAATGGGTACAAAGCCCCGTTATGCCACTTCGTGGAATTTAACATGTTTATTAGACCATTAATTACACAAGTCATGCATGAGTGTCAGAATGATCTACTGTAGTAGCTCTGGATAAATTATGAACGGCAAAAAGTTTTTTTGTTTGCTGAAAGTGTACAAGAAACCAAACTCTTGAATTAAAAAATATTGATTAGGCAAATAAGTCACTGCAGTGTATGTGTTGAGGGTACAGTGGGTTTAAGAGGGGAGCAGAGCACACACAGCTAAACACCAATTAATTTTGAAATTTTAAAGCAGGTTAGCAGAATGGTATCTGGATCTAATGAGACGTAGTGTATATCTGACAGCCTGTCACTGTATTGTTTGTGCTTAAGATCTATTAACTTGGTTTTCTCTCATCTCTCAATTTCCATCAGTTCTACCCTGCCTCCCCTTCAGACACACTCTCTCTCTCTTTCTGTTTGCTAGCCATCTGTTAACATAGTCATTTGTCAGAGTCCCCTCATTTCTCCTTCTACTTACTGTCCATTTTTCTCTTTCTCTCTTTCAGATGACAAACAGAGGGGCTTAGTCTTAAGTTTCCGAGTGAAGTTGAATTATGTTATGGCCAGATTTGTAATCAAGATAATGTTATTTTGTGGTCCAGCTGCAGCCTGGCCAGAAAACAAAAACAATTGCAGTTTTTTAAAATGATGTATTGCCCGCTCAGCAGCTGTTCTCTTGCTCAGTACAGTGCTTAAGAGTTTTAGCTTTCAACATTTATTCACTTCTAACCAACACACAACTGAAATGCAATGTGATGAATCACCGTAGGTGCAAAGTAAACACCACTGTGTTTAGAATATGTAATTTTATGGGACCTAGTTGGGTATTTATGGTAACCAATTCAATCTTAAGGTTGTCGTGGTACTTATTTAATGGTATACAAGAAGGGGATGTATGACTGTGTAGTTTCATTACACGATGCAATGTGCCAACTTTTTGACTGATTAAACGACTAATTCATTTCTTTATACAACACAAGTAGAAACCACACAAAGAGCCTATAGCCATGGTAGCAGCTCTGTGAGGCTGGTATTACCTGGTCCCTATACTAATATGGATATTTGAAAGTTTAAAAAATCCGATAACAATATATTGACTGATAGTAATTTTTTTTAAACATAAACACATAACATAAACGATACCTTATAGTTTTTTAAACAGTTTTTTTTAATAAAAAATTGTGACCAAGGTACATGCTTATATACAAACTATGTAATGGATACACAATTTTCTAAAAAACCTCAAACCTTGTTTGGTATTTCTGCACTGCAATTGCTAGTTACTTATCGCCTGACATATACACTCATACCGATATATCTGCAATAAGATAGAAGGAGATATATTAGAAGCTAATATTGGCCAATATATTGGCCTGGATGAATTATTTGTCTAGCTCTGGCATTTGTTCGACATAGAAACGAAAGTTATTGCAATTCCTCTTGAGGGTAACAAGAATGTCATCCAATAGTTGTTGAGATATTTCACTCAAAACAAAAAATGTAAACCTCGTGGTGCCACAAGAGAAAAAGTCAGGACATCACCAAAATCAGTTGGATTCATCCTCTAGGGAATACGAATTATCACAAAGCTCAAAATGCAACTGATACTGATCGAAATGTCAGTAGTTTTGCAGATATTTAGTCATAAACCAAAGTACTGGATAAATTGAAAATTTAACCTGATGATGGCACTACACCAAAAGTCAGGGGATCATCAAAATGATTACAATTCATCCTCAGTGGCTTGAATGTATATACCAGATGTCATGTCAAAGTCAATGTCATCCATCCACACACAGTGTCAACCTGCTGGTAGCTCTAGAGGAAAAGTCAGGGGATCACTGAAGTAAGTAGTATTCATTTTCTGGGGATTATGAAAATTTGTACAAAATTTCATGGCTATCCATCCAGTAGTTACTGAGATATTTCAGTCTAGACCGTAGTGTTGGACCGGCCAAACGACCTACACAGGTGTCCATAGAGCTATGTTGCTTGCATGGCTAAAACTGTGTAATTACATCACTGAAATTACATCAAACTATAAAAATGCTAAAATACCATCAATATGATGTCTGTGATTGAGTGATTTATTAAAAAAAACAATGAAAGATTTCCTTTCTTAAAGCATAGGCAGTATCATTGAAAAAGTAATATCATGAGAATATCAATCATTGAGTTTACAGGGCTGTCACAACAGAAAACAGTAGTCTTATGACTATGGTGAGAAAAAAGATATTTCTGGGGGTGCAGTGACCTGAATTCATAAGTAATAAGTGAGTAATGAGCATCAGAATAACAATCATAACTGTAAAACTTTGTATTAGCACCTTGATTTAAAATCTCAATTTCTAAATGCAGGTTTATTGCATACCTTTAGGTTTTGCAATGCCCCAAATAACCCTATAGAGAAGTACCATCCATTTCCATGCATAAGAATGGGAATTTATTACTGAGCAAATATTGATGACACTTAAAATCTGAAATGGCATAAATCAAACCTTGTTGGAATACCACACAGGGTGGTAATAAATTAAATTTGCACTGAACATGGATTTTTCCGCATGATAAAAATATGTATTTATGCACACAAGAGGTCATAAGAGCACGCAAACAGTGGATATACTTTACAATATCCTTTTTAACTTCTGACCAAGGTACATAGTTAAGGAATGTCTTTTTTCCATATATAGTATGACTTTGCTCCTGGACGTAGTTCCATACACTACAGTTAATATGAATAAAAGACACTGGGGGGAGATAGCCTAGAGTAATAAAGAGGGAGAACCATGTTGCAGTGAAGAACCCAATGTTAGTACAGCTGAGGAGACGATCCAGGAGAGAATGAGCATACAACATACCCTAGAGTCTTTGATCAGTGCTTTTCCACTGCCTGCTGCAGTGGGAAACCACAATACCAGCATCACTGTTCACCATTACACCAGTAAATCATACAGCCCCAGAGCAGAGGGATGTGAAAGCACACCTGGCTGATAGGAGTGTGAGTGTTTGTATAGTGAGTCTAAGTGTGTTCATATGTGTGTATTCATTCATCTGGGCCGATGTGCATTTTCAAGTGTACAGTAGCTAAATTAACTTAGTATTTGTGAATTGATTTAGGGCTTCCCAAGTGCTTAAGGTGCTTATAATTGAAAGTGGGCAATTTCAAGTGGAAAGATGTTGTTTTCCCTGTCTCTATGTAGACACACTCTGTTGGTGTGTATGTACTTGTGAGTGTGTGTTATATGCACATACATGCATTGCTGTATTTATACACCCTGTGTGCATTAGAGCTGGAAGAATCTGTACCCGTTCCGGGTGAAAAAAGGCAGGAGAACGGAGCAAATTTTGGCTCAATCGAAGCGCAAAATTTGCATTTGGACTCCAACTGGGTGAAGCCAAGTGCACAGTTCATCCAACTTCAATGCCAGATCCAAGAGAGAGCAGAGAAACCCACTGTAGACAATCTCAACTCTTTTTCACCTCTGCAATGCAGCTGCAGACTGGAATGTGGGTCATAAATTTCAAGGTAGAGGGTTTCTGATGCTCGGCTATTGGGATTGTCGGGAAGCTGTTGACCGTAGTGTTGGACCGGCCAACTGACCAACACAGGCGTCCATAGAGCTATGCTGCGTGCATGGCTAAAACCGTGTCATTACATCACTGAAATTACATCAAACTATAAAAATGTTAAATAATAATTAATTTGATGTCTTTGGTTGAGTGATTTATCAAAAAAACAATGAAAGATTTCCTTTCTTAAAGGAATGGAAGTACACAGCTGTGCTGCTAGTATGGCTAAAAAGTGGCTATAACCACTTTTTAGTTCCTTAACCCTTACTCTTTTGAATCTACTTTTGGGTCATGACACATTTTTACTTATATATTTTGCTGGGATAAAAATCAAGTTTTATAAATAGAGCTCAAACTTCTTTGTATTTTGTAGGGGAATGTGGCTAATTTATACAGAATACATTATTAATCAAGGTAATTTTTCTGTAGTAGCCTTGGTGGGGTTTAGTTATCCACTGCATGAATAAAGACAAAACACAGTCTTGCTCTCTTTTCTTTCTTTCCCACTGCTTCTCCTTCTCTCTCATCTTCAATGCATTCTTATGGTTGCTCTTTGTGCACAATATGTCCTCTCTTTCTTTTACACCACCTTCCTATCATTCTGCAGGTAGTGTATAAGAAGCTCAAGGTGACCACAGTACAGGGTGATGTGATGCTGCTGCTGGTCTTGTTCTCCTTTCCTCACACTTTCTCTCTTACTTGAAATGAACTAAGATGGCTCATATATCCACACACATACACACATACACGGAAGCATACACTCCGATCTCACATACCGTAACAGCAGGTATAAAAATCCCAGAGGCATGTCATTACTCTGAATGTCAAAACAGCTCCCTCCTTGAGTGTGACAGCCTACTGCTAATGCAAGTCTACCATGTGTCTGTGTGTGTGTGTGTGTGTGTGTGTGTGTGTGTGTGTGTGTGTGTGTGTGTGTGTGTGTGTGTGTGTGTGTGTGTGTGTGTGTGTGTGTGTGACAGGATTACATATTCATTGCCTTTCTGCTCTATATGTCTGGAATACCAAACATCTGAGTGTGCATAGATTACAGTACATGTTTGTGTTCCCTGCAACTGAAGGATACTATCCATGCATAGACTTATACTAAATGTGTATAAGCGCTGTGCCATACGAGTCATACCAGTTGAGGGAGTTCCTCTTACAGAACCTTAGAATGGAAAAATGCACCTCCCTTACTGCACCCCTCGGTAAGTTTTTCCACAGGGACTCATTCTTGCAGGATCACCAAGCACCCATGAAAATCTGCTCCATTTCCTCACATACATCACATCAACGTTACAATCTTTCCAGCCCATTGACCTAAGAGGCATGTTAGTAAACACTGAAAAAAAGAAAGAAAAAAGACAAATATGCAGGCATGTAAGCATGAATAGATGAACACAGACATGCACACATTTTAAAGACACATGGGTTCATTGACTATTGCGTAATTGATTGTGCTGTCCCTATAGGGACACTGAGGCACAGTTGATTTCAATACTATGATGTGTGCCAGAAGAAACATAGAGATAGACGACAGAAGAGTATACACAAGGCTGCATATTAGAATGATTGTTAAATTTTCCAAGCAATTCAGTTCACTTAATTAGCATGACATACAGTAATTGCAGTCATCTATGTCATTCAACATTGTATTAAAACTAATTTACTCATCTGAGAAGCGTTTCTGACAATCTTCTGACAGAGGTGATGTATTTGATATGCAGAGATTTTCACAGAACTTAGAGCTATAATCAACTGCGTTAGTGTAATCTGATTTTAATTTGAAAAGTTGGCACTCTTATTCATTTTTGGCACTTATAGTTTGTGAATATATAAAGTAATAATGTTATTAAAGCATATGTATAAACTGGGAGTGTTAATATTGACATGGCCAAATGCATTTTTGCTGAGTTTACTCACAGCTTTACAGCAAAGTCAGAGCAACTATTAAAGGATATGTGCATCAAAAAAATCAATTACACAGAGCTTCCAGGCAGATTATCTGGCTAGCAATGGTTTAAGATAATGTGACGCTGACTCTTTTTTAATTTCTTTTCTCTGTCATCTACTCTCCTCTATTTTTAAATTTGTGATATCATCAGTCAAAGCTTGTAAGTACATACTGTAAGTTATTGCCTTATACAGTACACTCTAACTATGGCTTCTTCTCCACTGATCTCTATACATCGAGAGTCTTGAGCTTCTTTATCCCTCCTCTTCAACATTTTTCTCCTCTCTGTGAACCCCATGCTTACATTAAGCCTTAGGGTGATGGGAAGACTTCTCTCTGAACTAACTCTGGTCGCGATGATTATCCAACATGCCAATAATGAGCCCTCACTTTGGGAAACAATCCAAGTCAAATGTGTGTTCCACTGATAACGTTTCCAATCAGAATGGCCTGCCTGCATGCCAAAAATGCGAGAAAATGAGGGAGAGATAAGAATGGGAGAAGATAACATATGTAGACAGTTTACTGCAAGATGCTCAGATAATTTGGAAGTGAGGGAATTCCTGTTTGCATTCTGGTATTATTGTTTCAACCCTTCAATTACTCATTATTGACAACTTAAATTGAAATAAAGCCGTACATATTTAATTTGACCATCCCTTCTGTGCAATGGAACAACCATTTTCCAGAAAATGGAAGCTCTAAGCTCTAAGCTTACAGCTTCAACAGCTGAGGCTGTTTTGTGATGCAAAAGATTTCCTCTGCGTAAAGAGATAAGATAGGAAAAACAGGACTGAAGGGCTACTTTTAATAACAAAGTTTAATTACTGAATGTATATTTAGAAAAGAAGCCAGATGCATAAACATATAAATCTGACAAAGACCAACTAAGTTCAAAAGCAAATATAGGCTACTTTTGGAGTATTTATTCAGTGCAGGTATATTTTTTTATGTATCAAATCAAAATTACACACTGTTACCCCCTTTAATCCATACCTCAGTCCCTGTCACTCCCCTCCTGAAACACTCCACTGAAGACTATCATGCCACTTCTCCCATTCATCCCTTCATCCATGCCTCCATCTGTATCTCAGATTAGCAGCTTTAGCCCCTACAAACCACAGTAACAGGCGCAGATTGTTCTTTTCTCAGCTGAATAATCTCTATTCACACAGGAAAATCGAACCCAATTTGCCAAGAATGTGGCTTAAGTGTCAACCACACCAAGAGATGCCAGTTGAGGAAGAAAAAGGGAGAGGGGTGGCAATGGCTACTGAGCACACGTCCAAAACAAATGCCTCCATCAGGGGGAATGAACTGTTTGTAGTGAACGGGAGAGTCAATCTGTTAGGCTGTCACAAGGGAACAATGACAGCCTACAATATGCTGTAAATACGCTACAGTATGTTTCATATAGAGCGAGGCAGCAGTTACAGTAATACCTGTGATTCTCCAGCTCTCCATTCCAATGTTCTTTTATGTGTTCTATCAAATGTAACCACTTTAAATGAGGCTTCAAACCTTACAACTTGGCATCTCCAAAGAGTCTACTTTTGAGAAATGTACATAGCAGCTTCATTTTCACATTTACAGCCATGCATTTTTTGAAAATTAAACAATATATTTCTTAAAACCCTCCTAAAATCTCATCCACATCAGCAGCTTGTGATCCTTTATCCCACCATTCAGTGATAATATTAGCTGCAGCTGTACTACATAATATGCTGCATGGTGCTGTTTTAGCTGTGGTCAATGAATGCCCAGTGTAAGAGGATGTTCTGCTGTATCTTAAGAGGAGGCCTGGGATAGCTGCCAGTGGCTATTTCTGTGGTAACAAAGACACACAGCTACAGAGCAGCAATGTTCACTGAATTCCCCTGTAATAAGACGAGAGCTGAATGCAGGGAAAAAACAGAGGAATGAACAAGCAAAAGACAGACAGAGTGGAATAATTAGGGGTGAACTAAGTAGAAGAGAGGAGGGAGCTATTTTTAGAAGATGCCAATTCAATTACAGCGGAAGTGGGGTTTGGCTGTTGCTCTGACATAATGGGGGCCCTGGGCTCTTGTACTGACCAGGACTGAAGACCCCTATTAGACTCTGAGGTAAGCTGACTGGTAGCCACAGCCCACCTGCTGTACCTTAAGTGTGTGTTTGTGTGTGTATGTGTGTGTGTGTGTGTGTGTGTGTATGTGTGTGTGTGTGTGTGTGTGTGTGTGTGTGTGTGTGTGTGTGTGTGTGTGTGTGTGTGTGTGTGTGTGTGTGTGTGTGTGTCTACGTGCATCTGTGACAGATCTGACACTTGTCACATTACACCACACCCCCACACTGATTCAAACACACACATGTACAGTACACAGACCAAGTAACTCTCTCTCACACATGCACACACTAAATCACATGGCCTCACACTCCGGCAACAGCAAAAGGAGGGCATGTCAAATCCACATACACAGGTACAGATACAGAATCAAACACCCACAGACACACACACATACAGCTAGAGTGACTGACGCTTGAGTGACACCCACCCCCATGATTTATTTTCAGGTCCAGGGAGAGCAGCTTTTGTCAAAGTTGATTTGGGGAAAGACAGAGCAGAATATGGTATTGAATGCAGATGACAAGCTATTGATTGCAGCCTGAGAAAGGAGGGTGTTTGTAACTGCACAGCACTTTTGATCTGAGCACCAGAACGACCGATAATGACAAAGAGCAGGGAGGCAGCACATTTTATCAGTGCTAAGTGTGTTTTGCATGAGTGCTTCACTACAACAGTAAATCTGGAAATGGTATACTTGCAACTGAGTCCTTTATAAAGAAAGCACAATGAAAGAAATGCTGAGAGATAAAAGATAAAATGGAACAAACAAAATGCTGAGACGATTGCCAACAAATCAGTGTAGACAACAAACCAACAAGCCTCATGCACTTCCCACAGATAACTTACATGCATATTGGCTTTATGATAATACAGTGCAGGTGGCAAATCAATAGAGTCAACATGACAGACACACTCATACTGTGCATGTTAGGCATTATGAACTTGCAGACCATTCATACGTGCAATACACAAGGAAGAAAAAAGCAATACAAAAAAATTTTTATTTACTTTTTCTGTCCATCCACCTAAAAAAAAAACTAAACAGTGCCTGAATCTGTTTCAGTGGCTCAGTCAAACCTAAAGCACACCCTGCATACACACACATACAAGAACACTTATAAATACAATTACCTCGGCCTTAACATTCACAAACACACACACACACACACACACACACACACACACACACACACACACACACACACACACACACACACACACACACACACACACACACACACACACACACACATACACACACACACACACACACGAAAAATACTCTATTTATGATATCTGGACAGCTTACACTACAGGGATACCAGACCACACAATGGTCTTGTCCTTTCAAGCCATACACATTCATTTTCACGGTGGTTATTATTTCCCTAGGCACTCTCACCAATAAGAAGGTTTTTTAAATCTTAGATGGGAGTGTGCAGACAGAAGCCCACATGTAATCTTGCAGTTACACGAAAAATTTAAACGGAGGCACTGGCGTTCAGTTGAACCAGAATATTTGCTCACGTGCACGCAACATACTGAGCACACAAGTAAGGCCTCTGGGAGTTAGAGACAGAGAGAGACAAAAGAAAGTGTGGATAAGAAAAGCCTTATAGTGAGAAAATTCACACATTATGTCCATGCTTTGGTAAACTTGGGTTGTAGAAGTTGAGTTATAGGGCAAAAGAGAGAGAAAAATGAGCAGGGGAAAGAGATTTATCACAGCTGGAAAGGTATAGCTGAGACAGAGTTTGAATGACTGATACTACCTGGGACATTACTGCTACATGAAAGGAAACTTAGAAGTGCTTTTCTCCAGCAGTTACTGCATTTTAAAACACTCAGAGTGGACTTGCAGCAAAGACATGCACACTGATACTCTGCTACGGACACACATGCGGTCATGCATCCTAGCATGCATGTCACATAGTTTGGACACTCTCCACACACTGTGCAGCTACAAGCCACATAGAATAACAATGATATTGCATTCAGCTGGAGGCAAAACTGGCTCATCCATTACAAGATGGTCAGGGTGGTCAGAAAGCCATTTCTCATGGCATTCAGCTACGGAGGCAGACTGCCTCTTTGCATGAAAGCATAAATGCCTGTCAGCTTATAGCACAAGTCAACAATGATTTGCAGTCAGGGTAGGCAGAGAAGGCAGCACTTATAATCACACTGACATGATATTTGTTGTACTGTATGTTATAATCTATTTTATACATTTTAATTCCATCGACTTAAAACGTATTTCACTCCTTAACTCTTTGTTCAGCATAAATGTACTCTTTCATCTTCTGTGTTTGATAATACAGTCAAAATTGTAGTGCTAGAAGTTGTGGTACAGTATACATCAAATGAAATATACCTAAAATGTATGTGTTAATATATTCAGACATAAAATATTATTGGCAGTTTGGGTCTCAAGTCTATTTAGACTCAGCCTTGACAGTCAGTTAGTCTTGAACCTGACTGAGGTTGATCTTGACTGAAGCCTTGGAGCTAGGATGTCCCTGGCCAGTCATCCATTCAATAACTCAATTTAATGAAGTTACAAACCCCAGTGACAGTGATGACAAGGACTGACACAGCCTTGACACTCCATCTATTCCCCTTCATTGGTAACTTGACATTGACTCATAGCTCACACTGTAGCTTATGGCCTTAAAGAGCAGAAAGACAACTCCTTGCTATCAGCTGCCGGCACTGTGTGTGTTTTTGTGGATAAGAAAGTTTAGCAGTGCAGGAAATGTAAATATTTACAGTTACCAGTGACATTACGAAATAGTGTAACATGTTGACAAAGAAATGTGGAAATAGGCCACACGCATATTCTCTCCATTCTCTCCAAAAAGAGGTAGTAGCAGTTGATACTACAGTAGGTGTTAGCCCGTTGAACAATGTACAGCAAGTTGTCAAAATGATATAAAATGTTCTTACATATCAGTTAAGAATGCAATAAAAGCTATGTCTAATCCGAGCATTTTTACTTTTTATGTGTAATGTATTTTAATTTGTGTAATTACGTTCCCTGAAAGGCACTTTTATAATGACACTGAACGTTAAAAGTCAGCTACATTGTTTATGAAGTAACAATTCCTGGTTAATGCAGTAATGGAACCTTATCTATGAAGTTTCATGACATTTTTGACCATTTAAAGCAACATATTTAAGATATTTTGACAGTTATTACAATAACCAGTAGTAATATTGTGAATTGCAGCACAATTATGCACTCTACCACTTCCAAGAATAATAACGATGTAATTTATCTCTCTCAATGCATGGTCACACTCTATTCACACAGATATGGCACATCTTTTGAACATTCAGTTAAGATCCAATACTGGCAGATGAAAGAGTTGGCAGGCAGTCTACTCTAGTCTGCATGCAAGGGCATACTGTGTGTTTACTTCACCATCAGCAAGTGTCAACCTTCACAACCCCAACTCTCAAGTGAACAGACAGGCTCGATGGCAGCCATTTATCTCCTCATCTGATTGCCGTTAGCTGTCTCCCCCTGGCGAGGAATAAAGTGGCCTTCGAAAAGGGAAAAATACCAGCAACTGATTACAAACTACTGTAAACAGACTTTCTAAATCCTTGTAGAAATCATAGCTAAAAAACAGGGGAAAATCCATGAAGTCCAACGGAGCTACAAACTACATAGACTGCAGGGTTAAGTTTCTTGCTTTTAAGTATAACAAAGAAGAGAAGGGAGGCAGGAATGAATAATAAATAATAAATTGGAAAATGTGAGAATGTGTCATGTGAGAAAATATGTTAATATAAAAACCATGTTTATATAATCTTATATTCAAATGAAAGGTCCACTCTTAGTCTCCAACCCACTGAGAATTCCCAACTCCCATTAGCCTCTTTTAACATGTTTAAGCTCATTGCTTTTGTTTACATGCCCACACACCGACTGTCACCTTATGGTTTAGTCTGATTGCTCACACCAACCAGGCAGCCAGCTAGCTAGGGAAAATGCTCAGATAAGTAGACAAGTGTTTGAGTGTACAAAAAGTAAGATATCTGTAGTAAACTGGTGGAAAGTGAAGAAAGTGATGCACCTAACAAACTAAAAACCCAGGCATTAGTCTGAAAGTTATTTAGAACAAAGAGTTAAGATAAGTAATATGGTCCAACCAATACAGAACTTTTGAGGCCGAAATAGATAGCCTATTGATATTTAACATTTTTTTAAAAATCAGATAATGGTATATCAGCTGATACTAATTTTCTTTACACAATCCATAACAGTAAACATATTTGATAAGGCTCTCTGAAATTTGTTTTTTAAACAATTGCAACCAAGAAATGTGCTGTGCAGGACATCTTACACTTTAAAAATAAAGTTGTCACTACTCTCTGGTAGCAAACTATAGAATCCTGACACTGTTTAAAAAACATATCTTTAACTGCAATGACCTAAGATCAGTGGAAAAATCGAGTAAACATTGGAGTTACAGTTTCAAAGTGCACAGAAACTAATATCAAATGGGATGCTCATTTTGTTTTGTGTCTGGTGGATGTGTTAGCAGGCAGCTGTTTGCTGTTAGCCATAATAGCGTGCTAATGTTAATTTTGGGCTGTGCTTTTGTGAGTTTGTATCCCGGTCATTTTGCCCCCTCGTGGTCAAAATCACTTCATTTAGCTTTCAACACAATAATGGCATAAGAAGTAAATTTAAGATTGAGAAGCTACACAAGAATGTTGCTGTACAAAAAGAAAAAGCAAAATACAATAAGCAAAGCTAAATGTCAGGCAACAACAGCAATGAGAGAAAACAAATCACACACCTACAAAAAGCTGTTAGCAATTTCAAATTGTGTTTCAATCCTAGTTTATAGCTGTGTCTAAAGATGACCTTCCAAAGTGACAAGAGCTTTTTTCCATTCATTATGATCCAACCTCAGAGGAGAAAAAGTGCAGAAGACACCACAGGTTGTAAACTGACAGTAACTAACAGTAGGCCTATTTGTCGAATAGCTGCATTTAATGAGTCTAACTGCATTAAAAATTGTAACTTCATTAAAAACTGTTGTGTGTTGCAGCTTAATTCTTCCCTGGAGGAAAAGGAAGACAGTGCCACATCCACAGAAAGGTCTTCCACTTTCTGTCCTAGCACCAATTATAGCTAGAAAGGGGGCACAGCTAATGCATTTTTACAAATACAGTTTTAAAAACAAAATTACTCTGGGTTCATTATTTTTAAAGTTGTTGTGAATTATGATTAAAAGACAAGACAGCAAGTATTGTATTTTTCCTGCTGCCTCTGCATTCTTTTTCTGTCCCACCAAAAATAACAGTCAGTCATTAAAGCTATAGCTGCTGCTTTATCTCACTGAATGGTTCTTAATTTGCAGTGATAAATAAATCTTCATTTAAAACCTCAAGACCCAGCAGTAAATTTAAAGTTTGTGTAAGAGTGTGGGTCTCTCGCACTCACCAAACATGTAAGTGACAAATTGTTCCCGCAAGTGACTTGTAGATGTTAATGAGGATTAACCTGGCATAGAAACAGACTGAGAAAATGATGGGCCTCTGCTAAGGGAAAGATCAAAATGGATTCAGATACGGTACATAGATCAGCCTCTAATATATCTCACCAGGAATGGGCTCAAAAACTGACACATCTCTTGAAGCATGACTGCAGATGATTCAAGCTCTTATCAGCCATTTAAATTGTGCTCAACTACTTAGCAAGGAAAATCAATGTGTTTTCCTACATCTTACCTCTCTTTAAAATGTGATATCCATTTAAAGGTTCAAGGAAAAGATCAATTTTTTAGGAAATAGGATTATTAGCTTTCTTGCCGAGTTTGATAAAAACATCAATACCACTGTGATGTCTGTTTGTTGAGTATAAAGCTAGAGCTTTGATTAGCATAAAGACTGGAAAAAAGGAGAGCAAGCCTGGCTGTGTCCAAAGTAAAAGAAAATTTGAATTAAAATAAAATTGTTAATTGGTGAGATGGGTGTATTTTTAAAGTTTGGACAGAGCTGTTTCTCTCTGCTTCCAGTGCTGGGATAAACTAATCCTACCCTGGCTTTAGCATTATACTTAAAAACTAATTTATACAGAAAACTATAATGTCCTAATGTTCTTGGTTAAAAGGAATAGAGTGGGACTTTGGGAAATATCACTAGCCTATTTTCTTTCTTGCCAAGAGTCAGACAATACTGATAACATTCTATTTTCTGTGCATTAAGTATACACTTGGAGCAGGGAGGCGATTAGCTAAGCTTAGCATAGCATGGCATAAAGACAGTGAGAAGCAGCTAGCATGGCTCTGTCTTGAGTTTTAAAAGAATAAAATAAGAAAGATTTTTAAAAAGTTAATTAATTTATTCAGCTTTGGAGGTTTAGTTGGGTACATTTTCTTTTAACCTTGAACAGAAATGTTGCCGATATAAGCTAATCACCTGTAGTTTTATACCTAGCAGACAAAATGTGATCCTGCTAGCAAGGCACAGCTAAGGAAAAGACTGGCTTTTTGGGAAATACAATTATTCTCTTTTTATCTATCCGTGAAGTATAAAGCTGGAGCCAAAAGGCGATTAGCTTAGCTTAGCTTAGCATAACCACTGGAAGCAGAGAGAGACAGCTAGCTTGGATCTGCCCAAAGAAAAAATATATTTCAATGTGTTAATTATTGAGTTAGTTAACTTTGGACAGAGTTGTTTGCCCCTGCTTCCAGTCTTTATGTCAAGCTAATCTAAGCTAACGGCCGCCTGGCTCTTGCTTTATAATTAACAGGCTGGCAAGAAATTGGGATCTATCATCTAAGTTAATGCAAGAAAGAAAATATACATATTTCTGTAAATGTTATACAACATGACCATCAGACTAATCACCAACATTGTCACAGAGGTCTGAACATACTGTATGGGGTGGAATGGGGTTTCTTGTGTCCTTAAAGTATCAGTGTGGCTACAGTTGGTGAGAAGACAACACTGCTACTTAGAGCCACAAACATACTGCAACAGACACAGGCTGACAGACACGAATGACAGGGACAATCAACAGGAGACAGTGAGAGACAGTAGGATTGGGTGAGATGAAAGAAAGTAGACAGAGAGAAACAGAAGAAGGCAAAGAGTGAATGATAGAGAGGTGAAAAAGAGGGGGAGGAACAGTGGATTCGAGCAAACAAACAGGGATTTCTACATAAAATTGGGAAAACAGCAGAGAAGAAAACAGATTATCATTTGGAAAGACTGCGTTTGTGTGTGTTTGTGTATGTAAAGGGAGTGTACAACACACATGGATGAGTCATAGCTTAACGCATGCTGCTTGCTACCAGTCGGTACAGAGAAATGGCCCAACAATTCTGATCCAAATCTGTACTATATAAATTACTTTTGAGGATTTTTTTAGGATTTACAACTAGATTCCTACGAAGGGAGTAATGTTTTAATGCTTTAATTTATACCCCACCCCAACACACAGCCTTTGTCATAAACAAAAGTGCACACATGTAACTGTGTACATCTGTTCGTGTATCAGCAGACATGTGCACATGTAGTCTGGATGACATGCAGAGATGATCATCCATGCACTGCTGCTTAATGCTGAACAAATCCTTATCTAGACATTAATCCCTATATTAAGACAGGCTTAGCTTACGAGTAATGATACCTTGCTGGGTTTGAGCATGTAGAGTATAATTTGATACTGATGAGAAGACAGAAATTTCTATTTCTACAAGAAATTTCTATGTCAGACATCTGACAATTCCATATCCAATATCTGTCCATTCTTTGAGATAATCATGGTTATAAATGCAGTATATGTGACGCAGGGCAAGAGGTGTTCATTTGGACTGCTAATGCAATATTTGGGAAAAAGCGGTTCATCGTGTCACTGTGATGCATTCATACATGTTGGCCATGCTGATGAATCTTAATCCTAAATCTCCGGACACATGAAAACGAAACCAATCTCATTAGCAGGTGCCACCCTAATTATGGCAACAGGAAATGTCTGACATAGGTTGCATAGGTAAGAGCTGGAGATGAAGTGAGGGTAATTAAAGAGCACACACTTAAAAGTTACACACACTCACACACAAACACACACGTGCACACACACAAACACAGACACGCACACACATACAGACAAACTCACTGACTTTGATTTTCTCCCTGCTCTTTTTTTGCACTGATGTATTTAGGATTTTCCTCTCATTTCCAATCTGGCCTCTCTGTATTGCTCCCCTCATTATCATTTTCATTCTATCTCATGTTTTTTTCCACACAGTCCTACACACAAATGCTCTGTAGGCCTGAAACTGCACAGTGGTGGGCTGTTATTACTGTATGAATAACTGCTGCATCCTTCTGCTGCTGTAGCTACACTTGTGTCCCACACAGTTCGATTCACAAGAGCTACAGGCCTTATAGCACCTGTAACCCTCTCTAGTTACACCTTTGAGCCCTCACACCCTACCCTCTACACCAAAATGTGAGGACCAAATTCATGCTGTCTTCTTACCAAACCAATGAGGACCATTGCTAAATTGTAAATGGTTGTCTTTATTGGATTAATAGGGAAAAATTAAAGCAATAGTTCAGCATTTTGGGAAATGTACTTATTCACTTTCTTGTTGAGAGTTAGATTAGAAGATCAATGCCACTCGTGTCTGTATGCTAAATAGGAAGCTATTCTGCATCAGTCAATTAGCTTAGCTTAGCATGAATACCAAAAACAGGCGGAAATAGCCAGCCTGACTTTGTTCGCACACTCTCTAAATAACACATTATATCATGCAATAAAGGGGAACTCAATTGATTTAGTGTATCACAACCACAGGACTCTTCCAACTTAAATGGTTAAAATCAAAGCAGCAGAGGCTGAGACACCCAGACTTAGGCCCTAGCGTGGGTCAAGCTCCAAAAGCACTGAGTCCTACAAGAGCCAAAATCCAATCCAATAATGTTTTTAATTAGACTCTCACTGCACAGTGAGAAACACAGTTGCTGAGAAGAGGTTCTCAGAGTTGACAAAAATTCTCAAGAGCTATGAAAGACATTATGAAACTACCTTAAACAGAAATGGCAATTCAGTCTCATTATAGGACTAGTTTAGTCCTCCCCATGACTAGTAAATAAAATTTCACATGTAAAACCACTGGAGAGCCTCTTTAAACAAACAAGAAACAACTTGAAATATATAGTGAGCTTTAGATGTGCTGGTTAACATGTGTTGTTTCCTTTGGACTGAACCAGGCCAGCTTTTTCCCCAACTTCCAGTCTTTATGCTAAGCTAAGCTGGGTGGCTGATGGCAATAGTGTAACTTCAAATGTACCATACACAAATTAGATTGTTATCAATTCTTCTAATCTAACTCGTGGTAACAAAAAAAAAGCATATTTCCCAAAATGTCAAATTTATCCTTTAATAGTTACATGTAAAAATAAACATTTACATGCATATTCAGAAAAAACAAATCTGAAATATAATGCAGAAGTTTGCTTGGAGCATATCACAACTCCTTGATATTGAGACAAAGTATCAATAAAGATCTAACATTATAATGTACTGGAGCTTACAATATCCCCAGGCTGTAATAAAGGCCATAACAATGAGCTATCATAATGCAAGTCACTATGGAGGTATGGCCGGAGATGTGAAGCCCAGAGGAACTTGTGGTAAACAAAATTTGTGCCACTGCAGCTACCAGCGAGGACAATACAATAAATTATTAGCAGTTAGCCCAAACTGAGGTCATAAAATATGACAGTAATTTAGGAAAGTGATCTTAGAGGACAACATAGACTCCAACAGGTGCAAAAAGAGATAAGGAACAAGAAAGGTGAAGAGGAAGGGCAGAGAGAGTAGACAAATGTTGGAGAGTCACTTGTCTATTAGAGTGGATGGACAACTTTATTATGCATTTTATCTGTACACATCACATTATGTAAGGCAAATCATCCTTTCATATAAATACTAGACAGTGTTTAATCGTCAATTCTGTAGTTAGCATTATGTCTTTAACTGCACAAAGTTTGTTTTCTCATGTTTGAGTGTTTATTATGCCCTTGACTGTTCTGTAAATCACTTAAAGGTTCAGTCAACCACGTTTCTTCTTAAAATGACTTCATAAATATATCCAACTTGAACTAGGGGGTGAAGAGAAAATAATCCTTGCTGTTAAAACACCGAGTGGAGCATGTTAGGATAATATGGTGTCACTAATAGAAAGTGGGGCCATAAATTATATTGCAGCCCAGCTATCTGAGCCTCTAGAGCAAGATTTCCTTCAGATGGAGAATGTAACTTTGCTTGGTGTTACCCTGGGATAAAATTATAACTTCGGTCTTCATGTCATCTAGAGACTAACCAGAAAAAAGACCATGATTCATAATTTCATAATGTCTAGGCCTCTGCTGTACAGACCCCTAGGCTGTGCCAGAGGGACTTGAAATGAAAAGAAAAACACATTTTCACAAATCTGACATAATATCCTTTTAATAACTCTTCATGTGTTGTTACCTCCGCCAAGGAGGTTATGTTTTCACTTGTGTCTGTTTGTTGGTTTGTGTGACAGCAGGATTACATAAAAGTTCTGAAACTGTGAAGTATTTTTCTGTGAAGTCTATTGTATGTTGTTTGACACTGGCCTTTGCCGAGGTCGACTTTTCACACCCTTTTAGCATCTTAGCTACTTTCTGTCGCCAGTCTTGCCCTGCGAGCGCAAAGTTGGGCTTTCCCTATACAGGCCAACCTCCCTATTTGTGTCATTCAACTGACTGCACGGCAGCTGACACAGACACGAACAAGCCCCTAACTTTCTCTCTCAGTGATCATCTTACAAGTAAATATAGCCGTAAACACAGCCGTTGTCTTTAACTTATGTGTATGGTGATTTTGTCAAATAACGTCATGGTTACAAAATCAGGATTTCAGCAGTGCGGAGCAGCAGCTTTGAAATGGCTTTGAAGTGACTGCTGGTTAACTGTTGACTGTTGGTTTGTCTTAATGGGCCACGTTTCGGTCACTATTGTATACTTGTTCCATTGTCTGACAACAGAAACAGAAAAACATGTAAATGAGAACAGCTTTATGGTGAATTCAGCTGTGTTAAACTACGTTATATTTGAGCAAGTAGAGATGCAAACAGATGAAGGGTGGTCCTGCCATATACTAGGTTTTGACCTGTCTTGTTTGATCACTTTCCTCAATATTTTGAGAGAGGGTATTTTTTCACCTAGGTGGAGGTATACGTTCTACTGAGTGCCAGTCTAGTTATTTCTGCATCATTTTTTCAGAGGTCTAAAAGCAAACTAAAGGTAAAAGATCGCCTACAATGCACTATTTCAATGACTAATCGCATAAATTATCCTGCAAGACACAATCGATGTCTGAAACCCACCGAGGGGAGACAAAAAAACCCCAATGTTTAAGGAAACACAATCTTACCTTCTGCCTGGGTCTCTCCTGTTGAAGAATCTCCTGCGGAAACTGGCATTTTCAGATACCTTCAGTTCATCCAAAGCTTTGTTTGTACAAAACATTAAAACCTTTGCTTCCATGAAACTGTTCCTGTTGTGACTCCACACTAAACTCTCATGCCTTGTTGATTTTAATCTTTGAAATCCTAGAAGAAGCCCTAGAAGTCAGGTTAGAGAGGAAATCTAATTTCAGTTTTAAGAAATGAGATATAGACTGTCAAAATGGCCTGAAAAAACTACAAAGAAAGACAATATGTGCATTACAATCAAATTTAGAGTTCACTGCTACAATTATTTTTTGACTACCTGGGGGCAGTGGAAAAAGCTATAACTGACATAGCTTCTTAAGTTTTTGTAGAAAACATGTTAGCAGAAATCATAGCCACGTCTAGGAGGCACAGAACAACATTAGCATTCATTTGGTGTTGTGTCTGTGTCTACCCAATAACCCTTTTCATCTAAAAACAGCAGCCTACTATGGCAAAAAAAACAGTACTGATGACAGCAGACACTGGATCAAAACACTGGATAATGTTGAGGGGAAATGCATGCAGGTGATAATTATCTGTGGGTTTGCCATTATGAGTGACCCATTTCACATTACACATGCTCATTGAACCATTGTTAATATAAAAATATGGATTAGTGCATATTTAAACACTTCTTACTAGTAATTAAATTCTACCAAAATCTCGACGTCTCCTGCTCTTTGAGTCAAAAGATGTTAAAATCAATGCCTCCCATTTCCATCTGCTATTTATTTTTCTGGATATCATTTTTGTTTTCATTGGCATTAATTATTAGGGATGTCTCATTTGTCTTGCTGAATTCACTGGGTTTCTCATTAAATAGCTAAAATTGCCATAGTGATACTGTACCACCTACAACAACAACAAGCCTAACAGAATATTTTGCTCAACAGGAATAGAGGTTTTTGTTTCAAAGTTGTACATTTATTCAAGGTTACAATATGGAGAGAAAAGAGGAGTTAAAATAAAATGCCAGTAGTTAATAATGTTAACATTATGAGAGAAGGCTACCCCTTTTTTTTTAAATATCAGATAAGGTTGGGTATCTGTAGAGAAGGTTAATATTACTTATTGTCCAGAAACCATCAAGGCATGTAGGCACATTACTTATTGGAGCGTTTAGCCTGCAGTTATGATCACATACACTTATTAGAGTTGTGCAGCAAATTCATCTCTCATTTTGAAGATAACACAGAAAAACAACAAGCTCCTTCAGCAGCATTAATGAAAATTGTTTATCATCAACATATAAAAGGTGAAATATCGCTCTTCATAAAAACAATGCAAAAACTAGCAGTACCAAAGGGATCAGTGTTCAGGAGCAAACTCATCTGGTGTGTTCACATTACTTCAGGTGCATAAACAAACACCAGTGCGACCTACATTGTGGGAGTCCTGCTGCATTGCAGTGCAGTGACCCAGGCCTCACGTCACATCATCGCTAATAGTGGTACAGCCAATTTAACTCTACGCACCCACTGAGCATGCTTCTAAATCAGTGTTCAGTCACTAGAATGACAAGCTTAGCTAATTATTGCTCTCCTCCACCTCTTCCTCCTCCACCACTCCTCCTCACCCACATCCTCCCCACTCTCTTCCTCTGTCAACTCTTTCTGCCGTGTGCTTCCTGCTCAAGTACTCAGGCAATGACTAGCTATTTTAAGCTTTACATGAGTGACTCCTTCTGCCTGCTAATTATTACGATCATCCCATACAGCTAAAAGATATGATTCACTGCCTATTTGTGTTTGAGCAAACCAAACAGCATGTCTGTTCTGTGAGAGCTTGCTGCAAGTGAAAACATGGTCAAGTTTGACTGGAGTTTGTCTTTACACAGAAATGGGATTGATATGCTTTAATGTGTCAGCATTAGCCTTGTAAGAGCATTTCTAATGCAGTCTTTCCAACACAAAACTGAAATTCTTCACAGATTTACTGTGATTATCTGTCTGTTGTCTGCTATCAGCAAGAAAAACAGACATGCCCAGACTCAAACTCACATGATCAAAAACTACATGCAACCAAAAAAACCCCTGAGCCTATTAGATTTAATAAATGTATCATTTCTAACAGCATGTATGTGTATGTGTGTGCATCTGTCTATCCTCAGGAGACCCCTCGAAATGAAAGTTCGGAGGCATTATTAGCTTTCACCTGGACATTATCCACCAGAAGCTTCTGTTAGACTCCCTAAACACACACACACACACACACACACACACACACACACACACACACACACACACACACACACACATAGAACATGAGTGTGACCAGGCATTACAAAGAGTATAATTTTTCAGGGTGACATCTCAGGTGAAATTCCCAAAAATATGCTTTTAAAGGCCCCACTGAAGCCTAATGACAATGTACAGATACAGAAGTCATCTCTTATTTTTCACAAAACATTGGTAGTATAATAACCAGCCTATAATATTATAATCGCAAAATAAATAATAAGACATGAATAAACATTGAGATAATTAGGCCAAGTTGAATAAAAACACAGCACTATATGACGCTAAAGCAGGTTCACCCGACTCCAGAGGAGGTCACTAAAAGGAGTAAAGAACCCATTAAAGACTGTAACAGATTATTGATTAAAATATTGATATAAAATGTAAACAGTTCTCTCAGAGAAATGATAAAAGCCTCAAATGACACATTAGCCTTTTGGATTTTTCCTCTCAAGGAGGTACCAAAAAGCAAAACAGAAAATAAGGAATTCTCAGTTTGCAAAAACTAAAACTTTTTTTTGCACTTAAAACTTAGACAAAAATCAACCTTTTCTCCTCAAACTGGACATTTGAAATTGTTTCTACAGCAAATATTGACAGCATTTTCTTTTTTATGCAACAAAGCAGGACTGATATGGACTGTATTAGGCCTGAATATATTTTCTGATTTTGAGGCTGTTTAAAAAGAGACTTGCAGAAGTGCTGTATGTCACTCAGTCTGGCCTGAGGCCTGGGGTCAGCCAGTGGGACAAACAAAGTGCTGCCATGTTTAGACAGGCCAGCCCAATCCTGACAACAAGGACAACAGTGCTCCCTATGGGCTAAGCAGAGAAGGTTGTTTTCCAAGACTGCACACAGATGAGGGGGTCTGAAAATTTCATTTTAACTGTTTAGAAGTAATTTTACTTTCCTACTTGCTGTTCCTTAATCAAGAAAACTAAAAATTTGATTTACAAAATGTATTGTTGGACATAAATAGGCTTTTGGCTGAGTACCACACTGAAAACAGTACAGTCCTTAAGTATTAAGAGAGTGAGATGTTTTCATTGTTTTGGTTCTACTCCAGCACACTGAATTCCAACAGAAACAATGGATTTAAAGCGCTAACTTTCAGTTTAAATGGTGTTTGGGGGTGTTCACATCTATATTGCGTGAACAGTGGGACTCACTGCTTTACAGTATACCCTTAGGAGGTATATATATATATATATATATATATATATATATATATATATAAAGAGCTACTATTTTTTTTTACGGTTCATTGGATGTGGACAGCCTCAAAATAAAGCTGAAAGTCAGCACTTTACACTCAGAATCATTGTTTCCTTTCAAATCCAATGTGCTGGAGTCAGGGACAAAACAAAATTGTCTGAATACTTACACACTAAACTGTATGCTATTATTAACAGTTTTTAAAGATCATAAACCCACTTAAGGAACATATTGTTTGCTATTTTATTTTCACAATCAAGCATGCAGTCGTGCCTGGCAACCCCTTGAAGAGCAGTGGCAGAGCCCCATGAACATATTTGGGTTAGTTTCTCACAACCTGGCAACTGAGCAGTGCAGCTGTGCAAAACCCTCAATACAGAGGGAACGGTCATAAAACACAATCAGTCTCCAATAAAACAGAGGGAATCGACAGAGTAAATTTGACTCCTGTGCACCCTACACACAGTAAAAATAATATACTGTGTGTAGGGTGCACACAGTATACATAAAATATAATACAATTAGGCTTGTAATATACTGTATTCAACTGCTATTAAAGATGAATATTAAGTTTCCCTAAATGACAAAGAGAAGTCTGTATATGTAGTTCCCATGTCTCCAGATGTCCTCGTCTACGCCAATGCTTTCCTTCACCTGACCACAACTGCAATTGCAGATGTAGAGCTTGCGGGGGTGCACTGAACTAATGTGTACTAGGAAATGAGCAGTGCACCCTAGCCTTAATCCATGTACGCTATGATATCCTGCACAGGCCCATGTGTTTATGATTGCAGAACAGCAGTTGCAGTTTTTTAATCAGCTGTGACTCTTTGACTCAGTGAGTAATTGGAGCGAGTTTGGTGCTCCTTCACAGCGTGGAGCCCCTCTACTGTCGTTGTAGCTCTGACAGGGGTGGCGTGAATTCTAAGACTTTGTTTCGGCAGTGTATGACTGCTTGATATTGTGGTTTTTCGCCAAGTAGTTATATCTCGCTGCCCTCAAAAAAAAATTTGAGTTGAGTTGTTTGAGAGAAGAAGACACGTCTGGATGGATTATGAAAGCAGAGGAAGATAGCAGATGCTTTGACTTTCACCAGGGTTTCCGCCACCCAGGCCACTTGAGAATTTCAATCAATTATACCGCAGGAGATGTGACTCCTAATCAGTTCTCCACAATCAATCACTAGAAATATACCAAGATGTATGATAAAACGGTAGCAGCTATGTGTAATACAACATGCTTTCAGAAAAGGCATTCAGGCTGTGCAATTAATCATAGTTAGAAATAAATGCTGCACCATATGTCCTCATTTTGATATTGAGCAGAAGATATAAACATATATACTGTATCTCGCTGAGCCCTTAAGAGATTCTTCATGCAAATATACATGTGCTTATGCAAACACACACACATATAAAGCATGAATTTGATAGGGAACTCTTCTTTTCTCACACACAAACACACACCAGCTGCTGTAACAAACCAGCAGCAGCCTCAGCTAATGGGGCAGAGTTTGCAGCATCTCCTGTGTCTCATCAAGGGCGGATAAAAAATATCCTCCAACATTTTCTCTTCCCTCCTCTCTCCCATCCTTCCTCTCTCTACCTTTCCCTCTCTCTCTCTCTCCAACTCTTAACCGTCTGTCCCTCCTCCTGCCATCCTTGCAGTCACCACATTCTCCTCAACAAACCAAACATCACAGACAGACTTCACATTTCAGCTGTAGCTTATCTCCTGTCCTCTAGCTACAGTGTCAGACAGACGGGAGAGTGGAAAAGCAAAGAGAAAATCTATATTATGCAGTTGACTGCTACAAGCATATACATTACATTCAATTTGCAATGAGAGAATGAACACAACCATTAAGAATGGGATTAATAGAGTGGAAAATTTCTGAATAGATTTAGCAGCATAGCTGATATCAAGAAGGTTGAGACTTACCTCAATAACATAGTGCAAGTAGAAGTGTTCAGAAGCACCCATAATAGCTACCGAGTAGCTGATAAGAGCTGCTAGATTTGTGTTTAGTCTTAAAACAGCACTGGTGAGCACCATGATTTAGTACACACATTAACAAAAGAATGTAAATCGTGCAGAGGTCAGGATATCCTGAATTTTTTTTTTTTATAAACTCCAAAAATGCTGGATCATACACTTCCCAAAATGCAACTTAATAGCATCTCCACACCATCAATGTGTAAAGCATGATTTCTTTTTTTTATATATATATATGTAAATATAATATTTTTACTAGTGTATTTACAGGAAATCTGTTAAAAATTTATATGATTCAACTGATGTCACTTGAGTCATTTTGTCAGACTTGACAAAGCTCTGTACAGAGGCACAGACATTATACAACTGTTTTTCTTCTGCGTGTAGTTGCACAGCTATGCAGCAAGCTTAAAAGCAAGTAAAAAGAGTAACAGAAGCTCAAGATAACGATTAGCCCAACAGTAAGTTAATAGTCACTTAGAATGTTGTATTAGCAACACATTGGCATCAAATGCTACTATAATGGATAGCTTGGTTGCAGTAACCTGAAAGAAAAACTGCAAGAATAACAACAGCTACGATAAAAGAATATCTATATTTAATGCCACAGCAATGCCCCTTGGGGAGTAAATAAAAGATCCCTGTCAATAGCTTGGTCACAGATCTTACAAAATGGTGGATGAGGCTAACAATCTCAGTTAAACTGCAACTGCTTTGGAACCATAGTGGTTGCTACTTGCAGCACAATGTTCAACTGAAACCAGCTGCTTGAGGCTCTGTAGTACTCCCATGACTGTATTTAGTTACATTATATAAATTATTTCTTTCCAAATAAAAACAATCTAATTAATGATGCCCCCTTTAGTATCTTCTATAAGCACTACATAGAATGATTAAATAAAGTTTTTTGTTTGTTTCACAGCACTTCACAACAAGTAATCAGGGTTAAAGGTTAAAAGGTTCTAACATCTGCAATAAACTGAATTCCAATAATGCACCATCGGCAGACATTTGAAAAAAAGGATCTGTGTGAAGATTGCTGGTTTATTTCCAGAGCAACAGTTTTATCAGAACAGACGACTCCTGCAGTCATTAAACAGAGGAGGGCGAACCAACCGCAGCCCCAGCTGTGACTCATAACTTCCAGAAACCAGTTACTCAACCAGCGATGGTTCCCCTGGGAAACACACAGTACTTGAAAAACAGCCACCGGTGGAGGAGTGTCAGCCCCAAAATGTTGAAACAATAGAGAGCAAGTGAGCCCTTTTTGATTTAATTCATGTGGTGGAGCCTGGTCAGAAAAATACAGATATTCAAACAGAGAGATGGTAACTGCAATGAAGGTTTAAAGCATAAATGTGAACAGATTTTATAAGGTTTAAATCACCACCTTCAGTCACATGAAAATTTGGAAGCAAACATCATTCCTCCTCTAAGGGAAGGGGAAAATCCTGAACTTCTCCTCCTACAAAGTCAATAAATTTATCTAATGTATTATTTAAGTATATCTTCATTAATAAGACAGTATTGACTGACAAGTGTCTTAACCTATCATATTATGCCATAAAGGTCGGTGCCTGCTCCTCTCACCTCAGACTGCAGCAATACTTAATGGTGGTGATGCAGATCCTTTGGACAACTTTATACTGTCATTATTGGTTTGTTTTCGATTACAAGTCATGGATAAAGTCCTCATGCATGTCTGGCCATCTGAAGACAAAATGTATGTTGTTTACTATATTTCAATGAATTTCTGGTTTACTGAATGTCATTCAATGCTTCAAATATGACTGTTTATATGACAAATCTTTAAATCTAGATTTCTGTATATTTCAGATAATATTTTTTGAAGTTTAAGGGATATTTACTTTGATTAGAGGGCAAGATGGTTGTTACTGACGTTTCTAACAATAACACTTTAGACATCTTTAATTTGGATAAAAGGTGAAAATGAAAGGTCATGAGAAGTGTAGGGAGAGTTGTTTAATTTTCACAGGGACCAAGAAAAGTGGAGTTACTGTACATTTTCACAAACATGAGCATACTCCCACACAGAGACATTTGAAAAGTCAGCAAATACCAAGAGACTCATTAGGTTTTCTGAGTTCGGTCAAAATATCAAACATCACACTTTGAGAAGCCACAGTTTGATGAGTGAAATGAATTATGGGTAAGAACACAGAACAAAGACAGCCAGCTCCTAAGTGGGCTTAAAAAGTTGATGCGACTAAATGGTTTCTATTCCATTTACTATAAAATGTGCAGATAAAAGGAGAACATTATTTTGTAGTCAATGTATATAAAGGATTTAGATATAATAAAAACAACAAAACGAATAATTCTCATCATTACCAACATAAGCTGCTTCATCATAAGAACACAATTAAATATAGCGCATCTTATCTAAAAGCACTGTTCATACAGTATTTTTTTTATAGAACTACAACTGTGAAACAAAAGCTAAAAATAAGCCCAAGCAAAAGAAAAGAGTAATAATAAAACAGGAATATAAGGATGCATAAAATTAAAAATTGTATTAAAGAAAAAAGAAGTAACACTAGATTAAAAGTGGGCAGGATCAAAACCCATAACTGTGCTTAAAAGCGAGAGTAAAACATAAAAACGTTTTGAGAGGAGATCTAAGTATGGCCCATAATCAAATGAAGGTGAGAAAAAAGTAGAAAATCAAGTGGCTCTGTTTTAACTGGATGTGTTTTATGTGGTTCTTGCTGTAAGTACTGTGTTATAATACAAGGTATAGCCTATTATGCTCACCAAAGCCATATGATTATATTAGCTACATAATGCCATCAATTCGACCTGCATACCCTCGGCATGCAGGTCAAAGTGATGGCTTTATGGGAGGGGGTGGTGGCTGTCAGATACAGTATAAATACTGTACACAAACATACAGTGCTCCCATGACAATACTGACCAAAACAAACAGATGATGCACTTTTCTACTTTATAACCAATTGAGGAGTAAGTGAGAAAGTGCAGGAGAGATAAACAAGTGGAAGAGGGACATAGGCAGAGATAGAGACAAAGACAGACAAAAGAGAGACAGAAAAAAGAAAAAGGAATTAAAAACATTGTTAAAGTGTGTGTCATTCATTGTGTTGTCTTGACTGATGGAATACAGGAATAGTCCTGAGGTCGATACTGATCAGGTCCTGCCCATTTCCTCAAAAAGAGATAGTAGAGCCAAACCCGAAACACACACACACACACACACACACACACACACACACACACACACACACACACACACACTCACACACACACATACACACAATAGATCCAGTGGGGTTGACAATGAGGGCCAGTGGCTGTCCAAAATACACCAGAGAGGTCATTAACATGAAGCAAAACATTCCATCACCATCAGCTCCACAAACATTGTTGCATGTGTGCCTCTCTGTCTTATATACACTATGTAGGGCCATCTCATAAAGGTAAGCTTTTGAGGTTTAAGACGCTGGAGCAGAGGGAGATCACCATCTAATTCAGCAGCTGCAGCACAGGACTCTAGGGAAAGGTGAACGCTTATTTAATTTGTGTGTGTGTGTGTGTGTGTGTGTGTGTGTGTGTGTGTGTGTGTGTGTGTGTGTGTGTGTGTATCCTGGCATGTGTGCAAAATACAGGACATATGACTAACACCTGCTTTTGCAGAATCTCTCTTCTGCTCTGTCATCAATGATGTGATGTGAAACAGATTAGGCCTACATCTGCTGCCAGTAAGCCTCAGCTGATGTATTGCTTAGTTCAAGAGGCTTCACAGGGAATTACGCATTTTCTAGTTAATTGGTCTACGAACTGAGGCATGCTCGCAAGCCCTGTGAGTAAGGACAATCTTTAATCTTTTATAATCTGCTGCACACTTATATGCAACACATATTTCAAACGTGAAGCAAATTTAACTGGGAAGGTCAAATTCTTCATTCTTTCTTTGCAATCTCATCACCATTCACCACGTGGCTGCTAGGAGTTCAAGAAACACATTTACAAATAAATCTTAGTCTGTGAAATGTAAAAAAAAAAAAACTTATTCTATAATTCTATATTTTTTTTCTATACTTATATTTCTGATTACAGACTAATTCAGCTCTAAAATCCACATTCACACAGAGGTAACGCCCCAAATATTTTAAAAAAGCTGTTTGTAAAATTGTAAAATTAAGACTTTATATTATATTATATATATTATATTAAATTGACATACATTTTATTATATGCAGTTATTACATTGAGATTCTTTACTCAGTCTCTGAAGAAAAATGAAATGAAAAAGTGAGAGTAATATGAAACCCTTACACAGGCTATTTGATAATAAAAAAAGATCAGAAAACACTCGATACAACTATATGTAGAGTCTCTCCATTTTCTCCTTCCTCACAAAAGACCCCACTCTTCAGCATTACCATTCAGTGTCAGACACTATGTTGAAATGCTTGGAGTGGATGATGGCAGAAAACACACCTGAGAGGAAGAACAAGACAACTTAAACAGAGACAGAACCTGAACACAGAGAGGTTTAAAGAACTGCACAGTGCACCGGTTAAACAAAAAGGAAGAGGAGGATTCATTTTCTGTAATGAGACAGATTGCAGCTCGTACCTTCCTCACACTTTAATCCCACAGAGGATCCTTCACTTTCTCTCATTCAGAACTCCCATAAAGACAGTCCCACTTTGAAGCTGTGGGTAACCGACTGTGTCAGAGCACTTGAACCATGACTTGCTGCCAAACACCCCTGAAAACAGAATAAAACCGCTCCAAATTAACATGCGTGGCGAAGTTCTATCACTTCAATATCACACAGGAGATAAGGCCAGTGGGATGAATTAGTGGCTTTTGGGGAGGTAAATGAGTCTTGTGTCTCTTTGCCTGTGCATAATAAATAACCAGAATGGGTGAGAAAAGTGTGGCAATTATTCAGACAAACGAAAGTCTCCCTGCTGTCTTGCCAAGCATCACTAACTCCCCCTGGACAGAGACGATCTCATCCAATACTGATCTCAATCTTAACACAACCTAACACGACTACTGATAATGAGGATCTACAGAGGTAGGATATGACAACCAACTGAAAGAATAGAAAGGAAACAGCAGATGTCGAGATAGAATAAATGAGAAAAATCACAAAGGGGGAGAGGTAGAAAACTAGATAGATTCAGGAAGCAGGGAGTTAAATAACACCATCTTCCTCTTGCAACCAACTATTTTCTTCTGACCCAAAACACCACTTGACATTTGGCCAGCAGCAGAAATAATCATTGCAGACCCTGACGAATACAAAAGTAACAGCGCAGATGATTGCCCTGAGTCTATCTTAGTCTTCCTGGAGATAATTCCAGAGTTTATCTAGGTGGAAATGATCTGTTCACCTCCATTTAACCCTCAGTGAGAACAGGCTAAAATGCTACTTGCAGACACTCACACACACAAACACACACACACACACACACACAAAACATGGACATACACTTTCATGCAGGCATGGTTATTGAGGAAAAGGAATCTATTCAGCTGGAAACACTAAATTGGCATCAGCAGATCCCGTGTTTGTCACACTCTCCATCAGACGCCGTAAAGCACCGTATGTTCAGGACACTTAGCTCAGGAGAGTCTGGTAACTCACAGGCACACACAAACTGATGTCTTCACACAATGAACACCTTTCTTTTTAGGAATTTTTAGACCCAAACTTCTTTTTACGCTTAAGTAAAATGGTTTTTTGGGAACAATTATCCACATGACTGACAAATCTGGTGCAGTTGTACAGACTCCCCATCAAACAACAGTGCCATCCAAATGAGTAAGATTTATTTGACACATCTACATTTATTATGCAGCCTAAATTATTTGAAATGTAACTTGAATTTGATTATGTTGGCTATAAAGCGGAAACTCAATTTGCAACAGCATCCATAAACCATGCAACACTATCAAAATAAGTATTTAATCAAACATATCATCCCAACACTCCATAGGACTAGTTTACGTACACTTTATTGCAAAGCTAAGTTGTTAATTAAGAGCATATATATCATACATGGAGAATAAAAAAATATATTTAAACTTTCTAGGGGCTACTGCATGTCTGCTAAATGTGTGTGTGTGTGTGTGTGTGTGTGTGTGTGTGTGTGCCTGAGAGAGAGAGAGAGAGAGAGAGAGAGAGAGGGGACGCTATATTTCTGTCTTCTAATTAAGTTAATTATATTAAATATCATCTACTAAGGGCCATATTAACAACTAATTAGAAATCACAGAGTCTGTGGCAGCTGTAAAGATCACCTCAACAGCCCCGAACACATGAAAGCAGATTAAAGCATAACAGTGCAGATCAGAAGTCAGCAAGGAAACTCACTTTGCAAAACAGCAAAGGGAGTAAGGGTTATTTGCAGGTTATTTACACTCTGATATATCTGCTCACCTTCCTGTCCACCAAAAAACTTGGTTTTGTCTCAATGGAGAGGATGACATTATTAAAACATCACTGAATGAAAGTCGGGCCACAACAATCATATAGCAGCTCTGATGAGATAAAAATAAAATCTATTCTATGGTGCTTTATTGACATAGCCAGCAGTCACTCATGCGTGAATGTAATGTAATAAAAAAGAAGGGTCTTCAAATGAAACACTTCATGAAGGGTTTTTCTCTTTCTTGAAATAACAGTCTAAAAAACAAAACAAAAAAATTGGAAAATAAGGAAATAGGCAGGCCGTGAAATATGATGACTCACAAAACTATATTGGCAATACACCTATCAATGTGGCTACAGAAAAAAGGTTACACAGATTTGTCCTTCCTGCTCTCTGTTCACAAACACACATAAACTCAGTGCTGACGAGATCAGTATGTACATACACAGCACTTCCACATCAAAAACAATCCTCATCAACATGACTCAGACAAATAACCCCACACCAATAACATAACACAGCTAATCCCCACCAGAAGAGAACTGAAGCCAGAAGAACACACCTGCCAGAACAACAGGCAGACTGCAATTAACTCCATCCAGACCCGCTTTCCTGGCTGCCACATAGAAATACATTCATGCTAAAGATGGAGGGAGGTGAGGTGATTAGCCTCATAAAGCTGTTTTATTGTTAAAAGTCTTCTGAATATGTGCTGTTACACATTACATCCCTGCAGCTTTGTGCTATTTCATGTGAAAGAACATCACATGTTAATATAGGGACCAACACTGGATTATAGCACAGAATAAACACCTTAGACACCGAGGACAAAGGAATAATACATGTCTGTTTAACACAATGGAGCTATTCAACGACTCATAAAGCTGCGCTGGGCTAGTTAGACGATTTCTGGAAGTCGGGGTCATTAGTTCACTAGTCTGGGAAACCAGCCTCATTAAAGAAACATCATCAAGTTAATGTAGACTATTCAATATTCTGCAGTTGTCTACTGACTGTATTTGGAGAAGGAATATTTAATAAATGAACCCCTAAACTGAAATCTGAGAATACACTATGAAAGAACATGACCTTAGGCCTGACATGACCACAGGCTTGAAAGTGGAAGTTGATCTGTCCCCATTTAGTGCTGCTTTAATAAAGGAGATAGCAGTGCAGCTCAAAGGGACTGTCCTGCGACTAAAGGCAATATCCTCTGACTGCTTCTTCTCTGAAATCCAATTACAAAAATTTATTGAGCGTCATGAACAAAGAGCCGAACAGAACCTGACTGACTTTTATCTTTGCTCAAAGATACATTTTTTGAAGTTGTCCTGTTTCTAGAGGGCTATATTTGTTTCACCTCCAGTCAAAGAGGAAAGGGGATAAATACAGGAGGAAATAGAGGTCAGCTTCAGCCATGAGAGAGTGACAACCTCTGCCACCTTCTTTCAAAAAGATCCTGGCCTCCCAGTGTGACTCCTACTCCCTGCACCAGTCTGCATGCCTGTCAAATTAACCAGAGCTAAAAGAAACAACAAATGACAAAGAAAAAGACAGAAAAAAAGCTAAAGGCTTTGTATGCATGACACATATTACACCCATTGGTGAAATTTGATCAAATAAAGTGTACAGATTCAAACACTGAGTACAAAAAGTCACTCTTACAATAACAGCTGCAAATGGTTTGATTAAAGCTACAAATTCATATAATAATAAGATCTCTGATTTAAAAAAAAGAATGTCTGTGGTTTGTGCTCAGCCTCACTTGTCTGAACACAACATCACAACTTTATTTACAAAACATTCACAGTTTACTGACAAATTAAAACTGCTGAAGCAAAATATCACCCTCTGATAAGCGGGTACAATTTTTATGGGAGGGGGTACTGCATCCTTGAGCCAGGAATTACTCCACACAAAGAAAGAGAAAAAGATTTCACTGGGGAAAGAATGACTATCGAATGCACCGGCCCACAGCTTCACAAATAACTGAGACTTATCCACGGAGCATTGTTCAGTTTCCAAAATATTTTTTTTGCCTTATTCAGCACTTCAGCAACGAAGCCAAAGAAATGCAGAGCCTTTCATACAAAAGATATACTTTTCACAGCAGCAACTAAAGTTTTGGAGTGAGCATTACAGCTACAGTAATTGGTTTATCCATACCAGGACTTGCCAGATACATGTGTAAGGGGGATCCTACTTAACACTGAAAGCAAATTACCCATAAGAGTCAATAGTAGCTGGAGTTCCAGCCATCTTGTCACTGCTCACACAGAAACACTGATGCACTGGTGGATGGCTATTTCTATCTAAACATTTCCTAGTCTGTCTCCCTTGGGAGTGCTTGTGCTGTTTTTTGGAGAAGGCCTACGTCTGTGCTCCCCTGAGATTCCTGCTGCTTCATAATGAGCCTCTCCAGCTGGATGGCCACTGACACGGTGGAGACCAGAGGTTGAGCTTCTCACCATCTCTAATTGGCTGAATTACACTCACACCCTTCAGTAGCAGAGCGAGAGCATGCACACAAAAGTTACTAAAGATTTATTTCTATATTCCAAAAAGGTTACACTGTGTTTCACAGTTCAAACCATTAGGGGAAAACATCAAACATGCAGGATAATAACAGGGACAAAAGAATACAACAAAAAAGAACCGATCCACAGAAAACATAAACAATAGAGGCAACACTTCCGTAAAATCTAATCAACTAAAGGTAAAAAAAGTTCCAGATTTATGCGAAAAGCACATGCACAGTCTCCTATCATTTTAAGCCAAGCTTTTAGGACATCCAGGTAGCAGAAATGAAATGCCTCCAGTGTGAATGTGAAATTCAGAAATGTACTTACAGACTTCACAAAGTCATCTGTCTGATAGGTAATTACCATCATTTTAGATTTAATTCTAAACTCCACTGGCAGTTGTAGGTAATCTGTGAAATGTTTTTTTTTTGTAAAAAATACAGGTATGTTTATTATTTATCATGTTTGCTATGTTTATTTTCATTTTGTATATTTTTGAGGCCTAATAAATGTGTTAAATGCATCATAAAACATTGGCAGCGCAGATTTATTTTATTATTTTTTTGATTATTTGTAATTATTTTATTTATTTTTATTTCTTATTTTAATTCAAAACCTAAAACCTACATTGTTTAAATACAAAAATACATTTTTGCTTGCTAGCAGTCTTCTTCTTCCTCACCCTTGTTAGCACATTGCTACATTTCTTGGCATGTTACCGCTACCAACTTTCAACGCGTACAAGATACTAAGAAAATGGGAACCCACTCTTAAAAACATCTCTCCATAGTACTAACAGTGGTTAAGAATTTCATATGGTACCTTTAATAGTGAGAGGCCGACACTTGACTTATTCTGGGTGATGCGGGCGGAGCTATTGCAGGATTAACTGCATCTGAGGTCACCAAAGTCTGTATATTAGAGGCCTTTTTACAGTAGATATATTGGCTTGTCATAGTAGGGAAACCACAGGTGATATCAATAACAATGGTTCCATTCCATTAAAGTGTCTCAGTAAGCAATGACAGGGTGACAGTGAGCCAGTAATACCACAACCCTGAAACTGAAGGGACTACATGAAATTCAGGCTTCATTAATTTTATTATTTACACCTGTGCTTTTCCTAATGTGACATGTCAAAATGTCCTTTAAGCTGTCCTGCCCTTGAAAGGTGAAAGAAAGCTAACAGGAGAGTCAAGGAGATATAAGTCAAGCTCAGTCTGTACACACCCACACAGTCCTGAAAAAAGGGTTAATCAGGTAACATAAGTAAAAACACCTCTGTTGGTGCATCAAGGATGTGCAGATTATTTTAATACATGAGGAAAATTGAGACAAGACTCAAATATGACTATTAACTCTTACAGTCCCATTTGAAGTTAAAAGCTAAAGGTTCCTGTTGCATTGTCTTTTGAATGCTTTTAGGGCTATTGATAAAGACCTCAGGTTTTTCATCATTTAATTAAAGTGTACAACATCCAGTCCCTCATACTACAGAAGAATCATTTAGGTTTACCTGAATACATAGTAGAGCACAGTGATGTGTCATCAGCGTAAAAGTGAAAAGATACACTAAATGGCAAATTAAATGACCCAGTGGGAGAACGTCGATAGAAAATAAAAGAAGGCAAAGAACCGGCATTTGAATTACTCCATGCTTCAGTACAGCAACATCAGACGACTCATCTTTAGTGGCCAATGAGGATTGTCTGATACATCACATACACTGTAGACCAATGAGTTGCAGACCAAGCAAGCCAGCCAATTTTCCAAATACTACATAATACTGTACCAAGATTGATAACTGTTTTCTTCTATTGTACACAATCTAATTGTGCAAAATCCAAAACTCTAAAAGAAAGTTAAGCAAAAATGCCACACTAAAGCCTTTACACTTGTATTGTCCTGTTAAAGTAGTCGTGTTCTTCTGGAAGAATATTGATTTTTCCAACGTCATGTTTCTTTTTTATGTGTTGTGCAGTTTGAAATAATAATAATATAGAACATAGTGATAAAAAGTCCCTCACAAAATGATAAAAGTATTAAAGTGCAGACAATTAAAAAAAAACATAAATTGTCATTAACAAGGCTTATAGCTATATGCATCATTTTATTTACATATTTATTATAGTTCAGTATTTATTAGACAGAAGGTAATATCAGTTAAGTGTTTCAACCTTTCATATCATTCAGCATGGAGGATAATTAAAATGGAGCATTTAAAGTGCCAGCTGAGGCTTAGACATTAGCTCTTTTAAGTAGCTGCATTGTATAAAACAGAAGTAAAAAAATTTCATCACAGAAACACTCTTCCTTTGATCAGATACAGTAAAAAAAATGTGATTGATGCAAAACACAATTCACAAGAGGCCACCAGAGCCTGAAAGTCACTGAGGACATGTCCTTATGTTTAAGATGAAATTAAATAACAATATTTAGTAGTAAGAAGTACTTGTTACTACTTCAAATCTTCAAGTGAATCTCATCCACTTGATTTTATTAGTCCACTGATACACTGGAATGCAGTGAAATTACTGAGGTTTTAACACCAGAGATGGAAAAGACACGCTCTTCCACCAGAAAAGATTCATTTACAATAACACAGCCTATTGATTCTGGTTGGAGGGTGGAGTATTTTTCTTACAGAAATTCAATATCAGTTAGTGGAAGTGGGATGTAAGGCTGTATTTTCATTATTGATCAAAATGCCATTTTCTCTTAATCACAAATAATTATAATCCTTTGGTCTGTAAAATGTCAGAAAATAGTGAAGAATGCTCATCACAATTTTCCAGAGTCTGAAGTGATGTCTTCAAATTGTTTGTTTTTTTGTGTGACCAAAAAAATCCAAAATCCAAAAGTATTCTATTTACTATCAGAGAGGACTAAGAATCAAATGTTTACACTGAGAAGCTGAAACCACTGAGTTTTTGGCATTTTTTTCTTACAAAATGACTTAAACAATTAGGTTGTCATCAAAATTGTTGCCAATTATTATTCTGGGGATCAACTAATCGAATAATCAACTAATTGTTTCATTTACTCAAATACTGAACTTAAGGGCAATTTTGAAATACTATTTATAGCTATAGTTGCTAGGTACTTTGCAGATAGAGATAGTACACACAAAACATGTATACATATATGGTTAAACTGGCTCTACAATGTCCAAATACTGCTTGTGTTTAATTGCATATAATATTATATATACAGTATAATAATACAACATTCTAAAAGGGGTCTTGTACTTTTGATAGTTTATTTATATTTTGCCAGTTAAATTATTGCTCAAGTAAAATTTTAAAACTTTTAATTGTACTTGAGTATTTTTACAGTCTGTTATTATATGCATTACTTTTACCTAGCTAAAAGGATTAGATTATTTTTTCCATCACTGAAAAAATTACACAAATAGAACAGATAAGTGTGACAAACACCAATGCTGAGAGAAAAGAGAAATCCGTTAGATTTTCAGGAGGCACTGCTTGTTGAAGCAAAAAAAATCTGACAGTAACGGTAAAAAGACATAGCAAAACAAAAACAACAAGGAAAAAATCTTTATGTCGGAAGTCTAATTGTACAAAACATCAGCCTTTTTCAAAGCTAAAAAATGCTACTTTGACTGTCGGTTTGCATCTAATATCAGCTCTGGAAACTTTGCTTTTAAAGCATCTAACAAGTCATAATAACTCAGTAGGGCTGAAAATAAAGAGCATGGTTGCTTTTATGAAAAACTGTTGTCTAATAAATATATGCCTTTGATTACATTAACATTAATTTACTAATCTCTCTGCAATAAACAGTAGTAATAACAGCCTAAAAGGCATACATTGCATTCAGAAAGTTTTCAGACCCTTTCACTTTTTTTTCACATTCTTGCAGCCTTATGCTAAAATCATATAAATTAATTCTTTCCTTCACCAATCTACACTCAATACCCAATAATGACAGAGCGAAAACAGAATTTTATAATTTTTTTGCAAATTTAATAAAAAGGAAAAACTGAAACTGAAATCGACTAAAGTATTCAGACCCTTTGCTATGACACTTGAAATTTACCTCAAGTGCCTCCCATTTCTTTTGATCATCTTTGAGACGTTTCTGCTTCACCTTGACCGGAGTCCACCTGTGGTAAATTCAATCGATTTAACCTCATTTGGAAAGGCACGCACCTATCTATATAAGGTCTCACAGCTGACAATGCATATCAGAGCAAAAACCAAGCCATCAGGTCGAGGGAACTGCCTGCAGAGCTCAAAGACAGGATTGTGTCGAAGTGTGTTTGATCTTGGGAAGGCTACAAAAAAAAAATTTCTGCTGCATCGAAGGTTCCCAAGAGTGCGCTGGCCTCCATAATTCTTCAATCGAGGGTAGAAGGGCCTTGGTAAGAGAGATGAACAGGAACCGAATCTCCATGTCCCAATCCAACCAAACAGAGCTAGTGAGGATTTGCAGAGAAGAGCCTGTCGTGTCATACCCAAGAAGACTTGAGGCTGTAACCACTGCCAAAGGTACTTCAACTAAGTACTTAGTAAAAGGGTGTGAATACTTATATCAATGTGATTTCAGTTTTTCCTTTTCAATAAATTTGCTAATTTATTTATTTTTTTCCCCTTAAATTCTGTTTTGACTTTGTCATTATGGGGTGTAGATTGATGAGGGCAAGAATGAATTTGAATGATTTTAGTATAAGGCTGCAACATAAAATGTGAAAACAGTGAAGGGGTCTGAATACTTTCCTAATGCACTATAAATATTATTTTTGATCATTTGACAGCTTGGTGGGAGAACATTTTACAGCACAGTAATTTGGCAATACACTGTCTTTGCTTTGAAACTGATTCTGCGAAAATTGGTTTAGTTTTCAACATGAATTCAACATGGCTGCTCTCTGGTTTATGACGCAACTTTGTTATGTTCCTCAGAGTACAGCTAACATGTTAAGTGCTCGAAGTAAAGCAACCTAATCAGTCATGGCATCCAGTCAAGAACACAAAAACAATGACATCACTCTTGAACTTGAAGAAAGATATCAAACTCCACAACAAAATAGCTGATGCTGTGGTAGGTAGTCAAAGGAGCATATTTATGATACAAAATTATAGGGTGTAACCACACTTAAAATGCAGCAAAAAACATTTTGAAATTTTTGTGTGTTTGTGTGTGTGTGTGTGTGTGTGTGTGTGTGTGTGTGTGTGTGTGTGTGTGTGTGTGTGTGTGTGTGTGTGTGTGTGTGTTGTGTGTGTGTGTGTGTGTGTGTGTGTGTGTGTGTGTGTGTGTGTGTGTGTGTGTGTGTGTGTGTGTGTGAAATTAGATACTGGCGCTTCAATACTAAAACTTACCACATAGCAGACACACTGATCTGACCACACATTTGACGGCCAAATCCCCATAGAGGCTTGTCACAACCAAATTGAATCTCCTCCGACTATGGGCTGTCATGGGGGTGGGGAAGGTGGAGGAGGAGGAACGGGCCACTACTTGTCCCACAGTACAAAGCTTTGACACTGGAGCAGAGCCCTGAGACCAGGCCCAGCTGACCCCAAAAGACCAGACAGCCCACAAGCTGAAAACACAAGACAAGTATCTTCCTCCTTACAGCCTCAGATTCTGTGGTAATACATCATGAAGTAACTGCAGCTCAGAACTCCATAGTAGCTTTGTTTAGATGCTTCCATCCTTTCAATCAGATGTCACAACACAGAATTCAATTACAAGCTCCGATAAGTAAATGGAATATTGTGGATTATAAATGGCAACCAAAGCCCATAGTATAATTACACTATTTACAGACAGAAGTGTTTTGTCTTACTGAAACCTTGACTCAAAATGTCATAATTATTGCTGGATTTGCTGCTAGAATGACTGGGAAGACAAACACTCATCTTGAGGAATGCTTGGTGCCTAGAGCAGTTATTAGAAAAGCATGAAATAAAGCACCCAAAAGTAAAGCCATCCCTTTTCACCAACAGATAATGCATTATGACTACATTTACCATGATGTAAGACGTGCAGATGTAGCCTTCTGTTTCCGGAGGTTTGCCTAAAACCTGCAATTGACTATTTGCTAAGCTTTGTTTCCCAGTCTAGCTTTCCATTCTAACATACTGCATATACAATGCTACCAGTGGAAAATTTACTATTCAAAATTTACAGTAATTTTTGAAACAGTGGGCCTTAGATTTAAAACAAAAGTATTTTAAAGAAGGTATCTCATTTCTAGCCAATGACTATGAATTTTATCAGCTGAATTGACTGTGGCTAGCAAATGATATCAGCTGTGACTAGCTAGCACAAACTAGTTCTAACACTCTAATCACTCTTACTACAGTCCCATGCACACTGTTTTGGCATGTGGAGAAAGCCAAAGCTTGACAGATCTGTTGTACCTTTTTACAGTTCCTAATCTATGATTGAATAATCACTGTTTGAGTGTGGGGTGAGTCAACTTTCAAATAACATGGCAATCCATCTGGGACGTGTTATCTTTTAAAAGCTTCTTGCTTTATTAGATTATTTTTAAGTAATAAAATGATATGATCATGTAGGAGAGAAATTTGAACCGTAGACACTTGCAAGATATGGTAGGTGCCTCTGTCAGCTGAGCCAGCTGCATACCACTATATCTGGTCATTTCTGCACACAGGCGAATGTCATCTCCTAATTTCCTTTCAAACACCATGTATGTTTCAAATGTGTAAAAATACTAGAAAAAGTGCTGGCAGGGTTATCCCATCTCACCTCAGCCTCTCCTCCTCCTTCTTTCGCAGTTTCATGTCCCGCTGGACCACTTTCAAGACATGCTCCGCCTCGTCATCCGTCAGGCCTGACAGGTCCAATTTCCGGCCCATCATACCTGGCCTCGACACACTGAGCTGCTGCTGGTCCAAGGCAGGAGGAGGAGAGGCAAAGGCACTACTGCTCTGGGGGCCAAGGCTGAGACAACCCTGGAGAAAAAGACACAGACAAAGAAATTGATAGTGTGTGCATTTATGGAGTCAATTTGCTCTTTTTGAGCTAAACATTAAATAACTCTTGTATACTTTGTATTCTGTAATTTATGACTTTCATCAACCTCTATAACATAAGGAATTATGACATCAGTAGGTCTCTGGCACAGCTTATAATATAATGAACAGTCACATTTTCACATCAGCAAGCCAATTACAACAGGAATCTAACAAAAAGGTCCACTGAAAAGGCACTATCTTGCCATGCATATAATGCTGCAATGTTTGCTTTATGACTTACATGAATATATTGTGACACCATGCAGTTGTCTGCCTGCAGCATGAACCTCCATTTATGAGCAGCTTAAATTTAGATTACGGTTTGTTTCCAAACCAAAGTGTAGTGGCTAGAAAGACTTTTCTTTTTACTATTTCAGGTTGTTAATTTGATATTTGAACTTGCCCCGGAAGGAAGCAATAAACTAAACTATTAAAAAATGTTAACCCTAACAACTTATACTGCCCTTGTCAAAGTTAATATATTCAAAATGTTCTAATATTTGTATGGTGATATTGGCTGTTTCTATGCTATAAACAGTAATCTTGATCTTTAAAATGTGATTTCCAAATACACTCAGTTGACAGTTCATTATGTACACCTAGCAAAAACTAAAATGAAGTCTAATACAACAGCCCCCCAATTAGGTTAGTTTTCTGGTGAAAATTTTCTGGTCAAATATAGGCACAACTGCACATCACTCTAGCTAGTGCCTCTGTGAGGCTGTATTTAGGCATAGTAATGTTTTGAGCTAAATGCTAACATCAGCATGCTAACATTCTCCCTATGACAATGCTCAGATGCTAATGTTTAGCAACAAAGAATGATCCCAACTGCTGACAACACGGTACTAAAATAATACTAAAATAATAAAGTGAAAATCAAGTGACAACCCATTATCACTTATCAAAATGAACAATATATTGTTTTACAATCACATTGCAATCTTTTGAATACTAATTAGGTAGAGTCACAGCCACACCATAGCTCCAATAATATTTACCATGCTCACCATCTTAATTTAGTGTGATAGACTTGTTGTACATACTATGACAATGTTAACATGCTGATGCTTAGCAGATGTACTGTAATGTTCACCTTATTAGTTTAGCATGTTAGTATGTTAAAATTTGATAATTAGCAGAAAACACAAAGTACAATGAAGATGGTGCATATTTTTTTTACAGATATTTGGTAATAAACCAAAGCACAAACAAAAAACTTCGACTTGATTATTGTGCAAGTTGATGGGTAGCACTGGCGGTAGGTTAGCAACTATTGTGGCTAAAAAAAAAAAGTTTTAATATTGTGGCTGAATGGTACATATGCCCTCTGTGTGATATCTTATTTTTGAATACAACATGCAAAGTAAGCAGATAGCTGTGAAGAGCACAAGTCCTTCTTCTGTGAACAAACACAAACACAATGGCTACATAACAGATGTCATGTTTTTGTGCAGGAGCCTGTAACTTAGATGTAGTTATTTATCTATTTATTTATTTATTTTTGGAATGGGTCATCTTGTCTGGCATGTGACACCGTGGGTGTTCTAATGTAAAGATAATGTATACACTTAGCTGTAACCCAATTACCCACCTAACATTAACTAGTGTATTTTCTTTATTTAAATAAGATATTCAGTTATACAGCATATTAGTGAAATCTTGTGTGTTATTTGACTTTCCGATAGTCAAATGCACTGTAAATCACATTTAATACAGTCCTGGTTGAAATAATTGGCACCCCTGAATTTTAAGTACAGAGCTTAGAATTTCTTCAGAAATAAATTCTAAGTATAATCAAAATATTTTCATAAAATTTCGAAGATTGCCGAACAAAAACTTGCATAAACGTGAAATAATACAAACAAAAAATGTAATATAGACACAATTATTGGCACCCTTCACTAATATTTGGTTGCAGAAACATTGGCAAAAACGACAGCCTCTAAACATTTCTTGTAGCCATCTAGAAGCTTCTTGCACCTGTCTGCTGGTGGTTTCTGCCTCTCCTCCATTGCTAGCTGTTCAAGCTCATTTACTTTTGCAGGAGTATTTTTTACAATAGAAGATTTCAACAGTCCATCTTTTCCTTTTCAACCATTCTTTTGTGCTGCTGGATTTGTGCTTTGCTCTAAAATATTTGGTAATCTTCTGATTTCATCATTCCTTTGAACTCCTCCAGCACCAGAGGCAGCAAAGCAGTCCCACAGCATGATAGAACCTCCACCATCTTTTACTGTAGGTAGGGTGTTCTTTTCCTTATGGGCTTCATTTTGTCACCTATAAACAAACTGATGCACTGCATTCCCAAAGGGCTCTACTTTGGTTTCATTTGTCCATAGAACATTATCCCAGAGAGAGTGTTGCTTGTCTATGAAAGTTTTTGCAAACATTGCTCTAACCTTTTTGTTCCTTTCTTTCAATAGTTGCGTCCTCCTTGGCCTTCACCCATGGAGCACTTCTTAGTTTAGTCGGGGCATACATGGCTGAAACCACCACTCCAGATTGCCAGACAGCCTGAAGCTCTTTTGATGTCTTGCATGTTTGTTTTTTTCAACAATCTGCACCAACCTTTGCAAATTTCTTTCATTGAGTTTTTTCTTTCTTTTTCTTCATGTCCTGAAAGTGTCTTAACAGTTTTGTGACTGTGAGACTTCTTGATATCTTTATGAACTGTTGAAACAGGGATTTCAACATCGTTGGCAATTGCCTTTTAGCCTTCGGAATTATGCTTTTCGAGGAACTAATTTAAATTCATCAAACGGGTGCCAATAATTCTGTCAAGCATACATTTTATGTCTGTATTTTTTGTTTACCTTTATGAGAGCATTTTTTCGTTGTTGTTCAGTAACATTTTATTAAATATTATTATTATACAAATTTGTTAATTTGCATTTATTTCCGAAGATATTCTAAATTCTGTATTTAAAATTCAGGGCTCTAAAAGTTTTACAGTAAATGAGTTCATATTTTAAGGACACAAATCTAATTTAGTTTTTGATTGAACTAACTTAAAAATAAGCCTGACACCTGCTATTTGTGGGGTGCGAAAGACATAAGGAAATGCAAACAGAGTAGGACGTAAAGAAAGGATGATGGAGAGGCAAGATCAAAGGGTTGCCTATAAAAATAAAACACAGGAAGAGAGAAGCAGATACAGATGGGGAGACGGACAGAAGGAGAAGGTCCATTAACTGCAGAGTCTAAACAAGATGGGAGAGCACTGGCAGTGGAGCAAGCAATGATGACTCAGAAGGTTATATTATTGGGCCACTAGGATCATCGACAGAGCACTTACACTCTCGTTCGGCGTATTCCTCATTCCCCTAATTTCAGCTAAGTGCCTGTACCAGGACAAACAGCTGTTCAGTTTTGTCAAATTTGACATTTCAAGAACAGAAACAATAATTGAGCTAGTGTAACACCAACAAGTTATGTCTTACTTTTCAAAATGTAGGGAGCAATATCGTTCACTATATTTGTTACTGTGAGATTCAGCTCCATTTATTCCAAAGACAATAATATATTCCAAAGTAGTATAATATATATTCAAGTATCCAAGTACAATATATTTTAATATTATCAACCACTGCTGGGTTTCCTAGAGCATCTACACAGTAAAATAAAGAGTAAAATACACTGTAAAATCTCTCAGTATCAGATATCTGGTAACACACAGTGTAAATACAGACTGTCACAATACAATTAACATTCAATGCTCCTCATTCAGCTGGTGTGATAAGAAACCTTGCCCTCACCTCTGGAAAGGATACCCAGTCTGACAGTATTACCTTTTCCACACAAAATGTTAAAATACTCACTCAGCCACATGTGGATGTACATGTGGCAGTATGTGCCCACACATATCAAATATGTGCTCTCAGAACATAAGATGGCTCCCAGGTACCTTCAGTCCTTTGCTCTCTTAAGATAAATACAACCTCAGGTGGTCCGTCCTCTACTTCTACCAAATCTGGCTGATTCTACATACAGTATCTTAGGCAATGGATTTGTCTATATCACCTGAGCCGGTATGCCTGCACCAATCATGCTCAAATGAAGTGCAATTATGACACTTCCTTTTATAGAAAGTAAAGTATGTGTATTATCCTCTGCACTCCATATTTATTTCCATCCCAGTTCCATAGCTGCATGTATTTACAGTTTGAGGGTTGTTAACAATAAAAAAAAAAATAATGACATAAATATTAGGCTATGTTGTACTTTACATCTGAATAAGCACTGAACAAGTCCTTGTTCATGTCTCACTTGCCTGGCTAAAACTAACCTGGTACAGTCTGTCTGGAGAGTGCCCAGTCCTTTGTTCCTTCCCTTTTTGAATAGCAAATAGCATTGCAAGTTTTGTGGAATTAATTACACAGGATTATTTAGTTTTTGTAGCTATTAGAAGGAATCTGAAGAGCAAATGAGATGAACATGATGTCAATATTTGTCACATTTGCAGTTGTTTGGTGTGTAAGATGATGTCCTTCTGGTGTGAAAAAGGTGTCACCCTAACTTAACTGTTTTAGTAGGCAATGCTCCCAAGGAGGAAAAGAAAAGTGTTCAATCATGGCTATCATTAGATGGTCAAGTGATGAGATTATTGATATAACACCAGCAGCTATTTATCTTATCTTAGCATAAAGATTAGAAACAAAGGAACATTATATCATATCTCATTTGATTGATTCATACAAAAATGTAAGTGTAAAAATGACAATGTGGTTTTATGAGGGGTTATGTGCTACTTCTTGGACAGAGGCAGTGACTTGCTAGCTGTTTCTGGTCTTTATGGTAAACTAAGCTAAACAGCTGCTGGCTGTAGCCTTATATTTATAAGACATATATAAGAGTGGTATCAATCTTTTCATCTAACATCTAAATGTTGAACTGTTTCTTTAAGGATTTAGAATAACTTAAGCCTCATATGCCATCCTTAAGTGAATGACATGGCACGCATGTCATCTGCTGTGCATATTACAACAACAATTGTGACTTACTGACATAAAGTATTTGTCTTTGGTCCCTATTATTCTCCTAATGAATAGAGGAGATTAATGCACCAATACTATATGGCCATTATTGTATAGCCACAAGGGCAGGTAATTATTCAGGCCTTCTTTTTGTAGTGAGCAGTGTCAAGGACTGGGATGGAGCATCACTTATGTCTGTGAGAGTAACAGACACTTTAACCACAGCAAATCCATTTTCACTTATGACAATTTGCAAAGAGATGCAAACAAACATATATGCATCAGTGTATACACACACAAACATATGCACATTATGTCTCAAATCCACGGTTCCAATGAAGCAGTGTCACCACCCTGCAGCATCACTAACACACCCCCACCAATAGCACAGATGAGCTATCAGTCTATATACAGTAGAGCAGAGTGTGGACTACACCAACAGAAAAATCCACTTTATCTGGCACTAACTGGAGACTGCCTCAGTGGTTCAGTGCTTCACCAGTTTGCTCAGTCTTCTCAGTGAAATTTGCAAACCTTCATTATATTTTGTGCTGACATTTTTAAGTCTTTCAAAAATGTTCAATTTCTGCAATATCTACACATGACAACTACAGTATAGTTAGATTTAGGGAAAGACAGAAAACCTGAGAACATTTTCTTAACGCAATTCATCTAAAATTATGTATTAATGGTAGAGCCATTGCAAACAGAAAACAACACACATGCTCTTTGCACAAAATGTTCACAGCTACTAAGGACATATCCAAATTAGCACACTATATTATATATATATGTAAACTGAAAAGAATTATGTCATGAAAAGTCCTTTGCAAAGTACCATCCTTGCCCAAAATAAGATGAACCCGATATTTAATACATTGTAACATGATCCCCTGACATGCATTATTTGGTATTTTCACATAGTACTGATTCAAATTACATTTTTTTCTTTTCATTTTATTTTTCTTTGTCTCACTTAACTTCTCCATAACCTATAATGCTATAATCAATACAAATTTGAATAATACATTTTTAACACATTTCTAGTGTTGAAACTGTCAAAAGTCTATCATCCTGTTCAAATTATTCTGTGTTTTATTTTCACTTTTATTTTCTGTAAACTCATAAGGCTGCAATACCTCATTTTTTATCAGTCGTAAACTTTGAACAATCTTTATGAACTAATTTTGAAGACAAGCGGTTTACTGTTAACAGCATAATTTTCTGAGTTGAAACATGCAAAACATCTATTACAAAACATAAAAATACAACTTTGGTCACTGCTGTCACATTTTGATTGGCACTACAATGAAGCATGGCAATGTAATACTGTCAGAGTTACATGTTCAGACTGACACTCTCAGTGCTGAGAAAGAGAGAAAAAAGGGAAAAAAGGTCACACTGAAGCATCTCTCAGGAGATTTAACAGAAACCTGTTTTTTCCCCAAAGGACATAGCATGCTCATCAATCAACCACGTCTTCAATGAAAATATGAACATACTCACACTAAATCATTCCAATTAAGTTTCAAACACACATAAAAACACCACATTCTACATCATGGGGCAGAGCACTTAGCTCTGCTGCTGTCTGTCATCTCAGAGAGATAGCAGAGGATGGGCAAGCTGAGGACAAGGCCATGTTGGAGAGCTTAAAGGGCAGGTGCAGCCAAGCACTAAATGAACTGCTTGTTTTAGACACTCTATGTTGGATCAACGTTTCGTCACAGCCAGAGGGAAGGAAATTGAGAACAACTTAACTGATATGACTTTTTGGAGTGAAGGTGAATACAGTGAACCGACTTCACATATCTGCATTTATAGCTCCTTGTGGTATTCTGCATTAGAGAGTGTGTGTGATGGATTTATGAATGAGAAATTTCTTGCTGGAGATTGGCCTACACTATTCTTGAAAATATTTGGGAATAGCTCACTGTATGTCCTTTAAAAACCAAACTCTGTTTGTGCGTGTGACACCCTTTCTTTGACTCTTTGGTCATTTGTTTTCCAGCAGCCACATAACAGCAGAAACATAGGTGCTCAAGTTGTTTTCGCAACCCAAGATATGACCACTATCTGTGAAAATTATATTAGGGGAAGTCTTCAAAGAGAAAAGAGAAGCAACAAGAATGTGGACTATAGACGTAGTTCAGCCCTCAGTTAAGGGCACATATACTGCAGTCCAGATTTCTATTCCTCCAACTGCTCCACCATCGGACTAGCTATAAAGTAAGAAGCACAGCACACAGCGTTTCGTTAGTGATGAAATTATGAGAATACCAATCAGCCAAGGAACCTCATTTATACTTAACATCCTTGATGGAATAGCAAACTTAGCATAATGATAGCCAATGTCACTATTATTATAAACCAATAGTGGTAACAGTCCAACAGGTTGTGTGCACTGACTTCACTTTTTTATGTAATAAAACTTTCTTCATCACCACTGTAATAAACCCACAATGATGATGACTGCAATTGATAGGGAAAGCCATGAAAGAAAAACAAAGTGATGTCTTGAAAAAAGTTAAGGCTATTGGAAAGATGACCAGTACAGCATACCAGACAGTTAATGGCCCTATACATCTTATTTTAACACATGGGAAGTACACTTAAGCATCATAAACAGAGTTAAAGACTATCATTATATCATGCATTTCTTTAAAGGCTTTTTCTTGAAAATGCAATGTACCTGGCTCCAAGTTCTGGTACCAATTGTCCAATATAGATGTACCCTGTAGATACTGAATGTGTGTGAGTATGTGTGACAAATGGAGATGTCACATGCATACCCTGAATATCATTTCTACTGCTAACATTTGGACGATAGGGCACTGTAACACTGTCATGGCCTACTGGCTCACTGGATTAGAGCAGAGCCACCATTAATGTCATTAGTAAGACCTGTGCTTTTTCTACTATGACAAGTCAAAATGTCTGCTGTAAAAAAGGCCTACTCTAATACTGCTGTTGTGTTTTCCTAGTAATGTTAAAAATGTATTATGGCCTCTTCTTAAAAATATATATATAATTTTCAGTCAATAGGCACTAGGATAAAGATGTGCCTAACAAACTGCATCCCAGCAGCCACTTTTGCTGCAACACTGTAAATAAGAACATTTTAATACTCATAAAATGAAACTTAGGTCATGCCACAAAAAATATATATCAGTGGGCTTTTTTACTTGCTTAGTTTGACAGATATCATATTTGGTGAGGACACACCAAATAAAGACTCTGACTTCCTCTACTGTACCCAAATATTAGACAGTAGGAGCATTCAAATCCCCAATGGAGGATTTGAATGCTCCCACTGTGAGGAAGAGATTATTTGTCACTGTTCAACATATACCTGCTGTGTCACATCCACCACTACCTGCCCAATTACCACGCTATGCAGAGCAAGAGAGAGGACTGGCAAGGTGAGAGTGCTGCGAAGACAGACACACACTGCAAATATACTACACATACTGTACATGCAAACACATTTTGACCTGAAGTGTTAAAATCAAAACAGATGCTAACTGAATCTGCCTCTGAGTCACTGTGCATGTACTGTAACGCAAATACTAAGAATGGGTTGTAATTCTGGCTGAGTGATCTTTATTTTCCTTAAATGAATTACTCAGAATAGCAGACTAAATCATCCAGTATGTGGCTGGGTGTATTCCTGGTGTTCCCCTAAAAAGCCTCCCAAGATTACCTGGTATTATAATGTCAACAGGTGACAGTCCTCAACACAAAACAAAAAAACTGAAGTAAACTGCACTGAGCCCTGTTTACCTACATGTACACCCACTCAGAGGAGCTGCCAAATCGGGATTTTCATCTTGCATTCCTTTGGGTTAAAGGTTTTCTGCAACAATGGCTCTGAGAAAAAACATGACTTTATTTTTAATAGCTCCTTGTAATTAAGTCGAAACGTGTTTGTGTCTCCTTTCAAAGAGACGAGTCACATTTTGCATCTCCTAACCTGGTTTTAGTTTTCTGCTCAGTACTCTGGATCGTGTCGAGCTGTGAGGCAAATTGACCTGATTAAATCCAACTCGTATCCCGCAAATATGCCGCATATTCCTCATTTAAAACCAGCACCTATTCTTCTCATCCAGACTGCCAAGCTTGCAGTGACGACTGTATGATCCCGCGGTGACATATGTCAGCTTTAGCACCTAAATGGACAGTGAATTAGGCAGCTTGCAGCAAAACGGCAGTGAAGATGTGATAAAAAGAAATTTCACAGAAATATGCATTTTCACATAAAGGTATGCAGGCAAGCGCTCTAAAACACACATCTAAAGCAGACAGCTGACACTGAGGCTCCTATTTCAATCTCCTTTAATTTCTGCTCATTGGAACAGGCTAACATTCATCTTTCTCAGTGAGTTGAGGTGGAGAATCACTTACACAGGATCAGTGGGTGCCGGATGACCGCCAGTTACAGTCTCTTTCACGTTATCCCAGATAATGACAAAAAAAGACGCGGAGGGATACGCCCCTGCAAGTGTAGCCTAAACTTCCGCGACACCTGTCTTGTCACACTTGACACCTTTGGCTTGGCTGCCCCTCTGCAAGTCGGCTCATTATTTTATCCCCAAAGCAGCAGACGCAAGCACCACTGAATGGGTGATCACGAGGTTTGTATTACACGGAGAGAGGAGGAGGGAGGGCGCACGTCGAGCGAGGTGAGGGATTGGCACCCAACCTTGATTCTTCCTGCATTCGTGGTGACACAGAGCGCTTTCGGGATGGAGCTATGAGGGAAATCTGCGGGTTGGAAACCAATAATAGTTTAGCCTGTTTCCGTGCTTGGCTGATCTGATATCTAATTCAATTTTTTTTCCTGCTGGCACCAAGGCATCCTGCGATCCAATTTGGCACTGCTGCTCTTGGAGGAGGAGGAGGAGGAGGGGAAGGAATTGTGTTGGCTGGCTGCTCCATTCACAAAGCTAGTCGCAGTACAATAAACCTCAGAGAGAGATGAAAACATCCAAATTAGTCCAACATCTGTTGCTCAGATTCACCAGCCTCTGTCTGCTGGATCAAACATTATTCCACTATTTTAATTATCTAATTTATTTAACTTAAATCTAATCCTGTAACTACACATTCTACTACAGACAAATTAAAGTTTACATACTTTCCTATTTTATAAAATTACCATAACGTCTATCACTGACACTCCCTACTGTAAGAATAAACTAGATTTTTTTAATCTGTCTATCAATCTGAGCAAACTAAATATACTCACACCATAACATTACCCAAATTGCATTTGAGTACCCACTTTCTTCCTGAGCTGTGGTCTGGCAGAGCACCAGTGATGAGTGATGCTGCAGATCAGAGCAGTGAACTGAGGAAGAAAACTTGGCTGTTTGTTCTCTTTATTAGTGAACAGCCTTCAGGGGGAAAACGCTGACAGTGGTGCATTGAAGAAACACTGTCTGGGCTATTGTACTCGCTCAGCAATGTAAATTTTACCAAGTTAAAGAGCTCTCTTAGCACTGCAATTAGAGGCTACTTTGTAGAGATTATAAATCAAGCTGAACTGATGTTTTCTTTATCCTCAGTCTAATTAAGGATGTATTTTACAATAGATACTGCCAGGAAAACTGTTCAGTGTCATATAGTCTGCATATTGGACCCTATTTTTGCTTATAAAAATGCATGAGTCATTATGGACTTGTATGCTGGAAGCCTGTGTGCCCCACTCAAGTCATAACCTTAGTCTACAGTACATACAGTATGTACAGAATCAGTCACAATGCTGCTACAGTGGGAAGTCTCTCTGTAATCTTAGGTATTTGATTCATGTACACAAATAAAACAAACACTAAATGTGCTGCAAATATTTAAACCCAGAGAACAGAGAGTCATTAAGTAAGTAAGTACATTCAGTCAAATGCATTGTGAAATTATATTATTTTTATTAAAGATTGACATAAAGATCCATTGCATCATTTTTCATCATATTTTATATTTCTCTGTAGTTCTCTCTACCTCCTGTGTGTGGTCATCCCTGTCTGCTCAGACACACTGGGACACACTGTTTGCATTTACATTAACTGCTACCTGCATGTACATTAACTGCATGTAGCTTGCTAACTGCAAGCTACATGGTAAGGTCAGGATTCTTCCAATTTGTCAGCCACAGTTAAGTGTTAGTTAGTTAAGTGAGTAGAAGATAAACTCATCTCCAAAAGGCATAAAGTTAAAGGTGAAACATTCTTCTCAATATTTTTAACAAAATTAGTGTATTATTTTTGGTCTGTACAATTTTAGAGTGAAAGAAAGGAACAGAGCACCATACAAAAGTTTGGTCACCCCAACAGATTTGACCACTTGGATAACTTTTACAAAGGTCTCAGATCTTAATTAGGTTGTTCGGGCTTTGGCTTGTTCACAGTCATGGTTAGGAAAGGCCGCACAATGCAAATTTCAAAACTTGATAAATACTCTGACTCCTCATACCTTTACCCATCAATTAGCGGCCATGGGCCCCTCTAAGCAGCTGCCTAGTACACTGAAAATTTAAAAAACTGAAGCCCACAAAGCAGGAGAAGGCTATAAGAAGATAGAAAAGTGTTTTCAGGTAGCTGTTTCCTCAGTTCATAATTCATCATTTTTGAAGTTGAAATAGAACTTTTTGGCCACAATGACCAATGGTATGTTTGGAGAAAAAAGGTTCAGAATTTCATGAAAAGAACAGCTCTCCAACCATTAAGCATGGAGGTGGATCAATCATGCTTAGGGCTTGTGTTGCAGCCAGTTGCACAGGGAACATTTTACTGTTAGAGGGAAGAATGGATTAAATTAAATTCTAGCAAATTCTGGGAACTAACATCACACTGTCTGTATAAAAGCTGAAGATGAAAATAGAATGGCTTCTCCAACAGGATAATACTCCTAAACACACCTCAAAATCCAAAATAGACTACCACAGGAGGTGCAAGCAAAAGGTTTTGCGATGGCCCTCACAGTCCCGCGACCTAAACATCATCAAAAATCTGTGGATAGACCTCAAAAGAGCAGTGCATTCAGGACGGCCCAAGAATCTCACAGAACTAGAGGTGTTTTGCAAGAAGACTGGGCAAACATCCCTCAAACAAGAACTGAAAGACTCTTAGCTGGCTACAAAAATCATTTAAAAATTTGTGATACTTACCAAAGGGGGTGTTACTAAGTACTGACCATGCAGGGTGCCCAAACTTTTGTTTCGGGGCCCTTTTCCTTTATGGCTATTTTGAAACTAAAAAGTAAAAACTAAAGATGAAAAAAAAACTGAAGAAAAAAAGCTAGAAAACTGAAGAAAATAAATAGAAAAAACTAAAAGATGGACATGAAAAGGTAATTTTGCTTAAAATACTAAAGAAATGTGATTTTTAACTTTTATTCCTTTTGGAAATCAGTTCATCTTTTACTCACTTTGCTATTCACAGTAAAAGAAATTTTGACCAGGGGTGCCCAAACTGTGTCATGCCACTTCATGGCATGGCTTGGCATTTATATTATATTTATATTTATATATACAAATTTTATATACATTTTAACACACACCAAATACTGTACTTCTGTTTACCATGCCAGCTAGAATCAGTCCAGTGTAGAAATATATGGATGTGGTAAATACCGCTAGAAGGTCACAGGCCAGGATTATTCAAATTGTTAACTTTAGCAAATATGACTACATAGCGGATGTTCAGTGGTTCACATTAAAATGCATGTGCTTATTATGGTTCAGCGCTCATGCTTGGAGGTTTAAATAACACACATCTGGCCTGTTAAACTGCAGTTTTACTTGCTTTATCTGTAAGCTTTAGTTCAGGAAACAAACATATTTTTTTAAATATAGCTACAACATCCCGGCTGCCAGTGGACTACGACAACAGAGGCAAGGTAGAGGAAACTCAAATGTGACAGACTTTAATCGGGTGAACTACAAGCAGAAGAGGGATGAGAGGAGGACAGAGTAGCTGTCACTGTCATAGGAAGAATAGGAAGGGAGGGAAGAAATAGGAATAGGAAGAAAAGAAAATTGTTGAGTATGTACAGTCCCAGTACAAATCAAGTCTTCCCTTTGGTTGCATCTTGCTTGCTCATAGGGGAATGTTGGGTTTCTATAAATTTAACTATAAAGAGTACAGTCTAGACCTGCTCTATATGAAAAGTGCCCAGAGATAACCTCTGTTAATATTTGTCGCTATATAAATCAAATTGAATTGAAATTGAATTCTATTGTGGGTAAGTAAATAGCTCCAGTGAGGATCTTGGGGTCATTCTAAGGTTTCATGTTAGCAATCTTCTGGTCACAAGCACATTTCTACAACCTTAAGGCAACTGCTCACATACACTGTACGTTGGAGTAAAGCTTATTAAAAGCTTCATGCTCCAGTAATTCTGGTGTTTATGCTTATGCTCTGCTGCTGAGTCACTTGCTGTATGACCCTGCATTCACATCCATGGCTCTGACGTGAATAAAAATATGATCTCTTGGTTTTTTGACTTAGTCACCCACCTTTTACTATTTCAAAAAGACTGCGTACAGTAGGTATTAACATTTCAGCCAGGGTTATTTAGCTTGTTACAAGAGAGTATGTGCATTTGCACTCTTTAATAATCCCATCAAGCCTGCATTTCGGAAGAGGGAATATTTATGTAGTTATTTTCAGCAGCAGCCTACAAAAATGCCGTAAGCAGGTCAGCATGACATGCCTTGATATGTATCAACAATGTTTGATGGATTTTCCCAGCCTGGGACTTCTCAAAGCCTGCCAGGGAGTTATGATTGCTAGTATTCTGGTCCTTCTATCCATGTCACATGCTGGAGTTACAATGGTCTTGTGCTGCACATGTGTATATGTGTGGGTATTGTCTGCCGTGACATTCAGTACTATTGTTTGTTTGGAGACAGATTATAGCTCCCCAGCCTGAATGTTTGCAGTACAGGTTCCTTTATTCTGTGGGCTTCACTGCACACTATATGATCTCATCCTTCAACCAAATGTCAGCTTTCAAAACCTTATAAATGGTCAATGAATCATAAGTGTATGTTAACAGCCATTGTGAATGGATTCATGGGTGTTTTGTCAGAGAAATCTGTAACAGTGATTCAGTTGGACAGGCAAAAATTTGTACTATTACTATTACCAACCAGTCAAGTGTATACCCACTGGAGATGACAAGATATAAGCAAACCTCAGCCACCAGGGGGCCTCCAAAATATAACCTTCCATTTGGTTGTTCTTGTTTTCATAATTTATGTAAAGACACAATCCCTGATTTCGTTATATCCCAAATTTGGTGCATGTTTCCAGATACAAATATCTGCACCAAAAAGAAAAAATTAACAAATTTTAGGGTGTTTTTAAATTTGGTGGGTTGTGGCTTGTGGTGTAATAATAAAATTTTTAGGAATTTATATCCAAAATGTGGTGATTTTGGGGCACTACAGAACTGCTTAAATATGTTAACATGTACTTAAACTATAGTAATTCTACTGCATTTCGAAATACAGTCAATGATTTGTAGAAAAAGCAGCAGGTTAAAAATAGTTACATTTAAGTCACTACATTTTATGATGGTATTTGAATATTTGCGTTCTCTCCAATGCATTATTATATGACATAACAATGGCAAATTGTAAATCAGTCCAACAATTAACACTAAGAATAAGTCATTTTGAAAGCAAAGAGTGCCTTCCTTTTAAACCTACCTCTAGGGAAAAAAATGTTTCACTGAGCATACTGATGCTATAAAGACAGTGACATATTCTGTTTCAGGGAGGCAGCAGGTGCATCAGATGTACTTACCTAAGAGAACCTGCTTTTGCATCTGCGACATTCAACATTCTGTCACTCTTCAGTGATCCATGATCTATATTAATCTACATACAGTGTATAAATCCAGCCTTTTTAATAGTGGAAATATAAGCTTTAAGGCCAGACCACTTCCTCTGATAATTAGAAAACTGCAGTTGTAGGTGTATAATCACTTCTGACACAAAACGTGCCATTGACCAATGGGACTGCCCTACCTCTTTCTGTCACAGTGCAACCAGGAACTCAAGGAAACGGACGCAAATGCAGACACACACAAATGCAGGTCAATGCAATGAAGATACTTTAATAATCAAAATAAACACACTCACAGATTAGTCAACAGGCAGCGCATGAACAGAAGACAGTACTCCACACAGGTTGCAAGCACAAAAGGAAATCACTGGGGAGCAAACGCAGGAACAAAACAGGAGTCTTTACACAAGGAACACGAGGGATCATACACGGACAAACTGAAAAGGAGTGAAGGGAACACAGAGACTTAAATATACAAGGGAGGCAGGGGTAACTGGGAACAATTGAAACACATCAGGGCGGGGCAGACTATCACAGAAGTGGAAAAAACAAAGACAGGAAGGAAAACCATAAACACACAAAAAAAGGTACTTTCAAAATAAAACAGGAAAAAATGACAGAGTTCAGGCGTAAAGTCGTTCAGAGGGGGAGACCATGACACTTTCAAATTCAACATTTCTGGAGTGAATGTTTCCTTTTTTATCTTGACAGAACCAGTGCACCTTTTATGGCTCTTTGTATCCTATAATTGATTCTACTTCTTTGGGTGACCATTGTCAACTCAGAAAGTCAGAAAATGTTCAGATTCAACCTTCACCTTTATGGACTACATTCCTCACAGAAATGGTAAATTTGGATGCCTTGCCAACTTTTTTGTAATTTGAAAATACGTTCATATGCATGTGTTAAGACATAAAGAGCATGATTTTCAACAGTAAAAAAAAAAGACTGACTTCTTTTAAGTTGAATCATACATGATTAACCCTATAAAATGCAAGTGGTTATAAAGCAGTGAGTCAGATGTTGAACATGCCCATAAATAATGTTCTGTTATTCCTCATTCATTGGAATATAATTAGTAAAGTGCATGATTTGTTACAATTTATTCATGTATCAAAGTATTACAGGCCTGTGATACCACAGACCTCTGGGTCAGACTATTGATTTTGGATTTAAGATCCTGCTTTTAATCATACAATAATGTGTGTGATAAGCCCTCTGCTGTCTATCTCATATTGCTAAGATTAGCACTATATTTCTCTCCTTCCACTAAGGTCGGCTTGTTCAGTCTTCAGTGGCTCTGCTTATTCCATTTGAACATACTTTGTCTTGTGTTTGTCAGTGACAAGGTGAAGGTGAAGCCTCTGCCTACTCAGCATGACTAATTGCCCATGAGCGGCCATTGCATTATTGGAAACAAAGCTTCACAAAGCAAAGCAACACCAAACAAACATAGTAAGTCACTTCATGTATTGTGCTGTTATTCACAGTGGGAGTAAGGTGAAGAAAAAAGGAAAAAAGAGAAGTTTGTTTCACATTTTAATAATATTTACATTTCATTACTAGCTAGATGGATTTGGCATTTTTACATCTAATAAATGCATTCTCAGAAATCTCCAGGGTGGATAGGGCTTCAGTGATGGAAGAGAGTCATGAAGCCATCTCCTCTGTTACAGCTAATCAACAAGCACTAATTGTCCTCTGGGTTGAGTAATGAGTTAAAGCAGAAGCCAAGGAAAATCACTCTCATGATGGAAAACAACTGCTATATCTCCTGGATATACCATACACAACTACAGCAGTGGATGTTAGTACAGTATAGGGGTGCATGCAGGCAAAGAAAGATGGAGCCAGTTTACTCAGGTACTGCAAACTAGAGCAGATGTTCATCGAGAGTGATTTGCATTTGATCAAAAACAAAAAAGCAATACATGAACAAAGCAGTTTGTGGAAAGTAAAGTCTAACTGTCTGGACATCAGGAGGTGGCCTGTAGCTTTAAAGCTTCTCAAAGTATGAACATTGTTCTTCATCGTCTGGCCAGTTCCCATTTGAGGGTGTTTTCACATACTGTGCAATGCTTTTTAGATTAGCACTCATACTTTAAGATGCCTCTGGTAGCCTCTAACTAATTCTTTTCCCTTCCAGTGTTTAGAAACCACAACATATTGACAGTCTGGTCAATCTCTTTCCAGACTTTATTAGGCACACAGCACACAAGCCAGCTAAAACGTAAACGTAAATGAAATGGCTTCAACTCATTTTATCTTATATCATCTAGTCCAAAGATACATAACCACTACTTCCCACAAATCCATTTGCTACCTCAAAGGTCATTTTAATGATGCAAAATGCCACAAATTAAAGTTGAACTAATCAGTATTTTTTATACTAACAAAGGATATAATAAATGTTTGTGATGCGAAAGGAATCACTAATAATGAATAATAATAATAATAATCCACAGAGAATTATCACCAGACTCTTCAGGTTTCCGTAGTTATACAGATCTTTTTAGCGTTTTTTAGCTAACTGTTTTGGTGTTATGGCCCATAACTTTACTGGTTTGGTTCAGTCACCACTCTAATCAGTGTCAGCAGCTGTCAGCAGCTAAAAAGCTCTGATGAACCCACTGTATGTTACCTGCTCAGCACCAAACAGCAGACAAGTGAGGTTAGCAGCTAACTAGTAAATATAGTGGTGCATTTAGCCAGGTAGCCAGATCTCATTTGCTATATAAACTTTATAATGTGATAATACTATGTAAATGTTGTGTTGTCCCCAAATGGCCAAAAAGTCAAGTAATGCAACTTTAAAATATTTCATCATATGACTGTTTTTGTTTTATTAGCTTAGTTGCCAACTATGTGAAGTTTTCTATATTATAATACAAAATTTTATTTCAGAGCACTTTTCTGACACTAAGGTTATGCACCACTTATTATATATGCAACAAATTAGTGCAGCAGCATGTACACACATGAATACCAAGAATCATTTGCAATGATTTTTACCACATTAAAGGTCTATTATCATTGCTTTCCCACACTGGGGAACCAGTTGGTTTGTTACTGTATATCAAAGACTGTAAGACTTAGAGAATTTTAATATGTTAACAAAGTAACAAATAGAATAACAAGTCCTAGCATCAACACAAATACAGGTGACATTTGGTTAGGGACAAAAAGCCAGCAATCATTTTTTTTTAAAGCCAAAAGGCCTGATGTGCCAAATATGATTTCAGCCTCAATTTATTCCACATGTTCACAAAGAGTTCCTATCTTCCTCTGAGCAATGCATGTATGAATCCATATATACCCAATAAAAAGACACAAAGATGTTCACTTTACTCTGGATATGACGTGTATGGGATAATGCATATGTGGCTGCAGCTGTAGAAAGCTGTACAACATGACTCATATGGCTGGCTCTGTTCTCTCGTCAAAGGCTTCAGCCTGTTCTGGCATTGTTTGAAACCAACTCCTTGCTACCATGGTAACCAGAGCAGAAAGAGGATGGGATATAAATGAGAGATAGTGAGAGGGCATGACCCATACTACGTATGATACTCTTTCATGATATCGTGTTAAGTATTCTGGCTGAATGAACAATGGTCTGTGTGCGGTGATAATGACTCGACAAGTTGGGTTTAATTAGCACTTCCGTACTTACATCATTACTTCCATAAAGATACAATGCAATATAACTTACAGTATAACCATATATAGTAGGGATATCTTCACATCTTCTTAAAGGCACTAACTTGTACATAGGAAATTATTCTTTGAGACCTTTGCTATCCATGTTTGGACACTCTAACACCATATAGATCATGTAGGATTGTTCTGCAAAATATTGTTGGGGTTTAATTTAGTTTACCCATTTTCCTAAACTAGCTCATCCCCTTCGTGTGCTGATTTTCTTAATTTCCCAAATTTTCAACAACTCCTGGTGCATTGGTACCCTTAGTGTGGGATTTGCTTATTTTCACTGTTTTACGACATTTTTACGTTATGTTTTCAAACACGTCAACATGAAAGAAATAATCAGTTAACATCAAACCCACTGTTAATATAACAATATAATATATGTATAATATATAGATATGCAGAAGCTAAGATAGATGACATAACAGATGTTTGCCTGTTGTCATATTAATAATACTCAAATTTTACACATGCACAGCAGTCAGAATTGACTGATGATGATGAAATGCTTTTCAGAGCAAATGATTGAAAGATTTGATACTGTAAGAGCTTAAAGTGTGTGGGTGGGTGGGGGGGGTAACGGTCGTAATATTAAAGTCAACTGAGGTTGTTGAATAATGATATATTTAAGATTCACTTTAAGTCAAATGACCTCGCATCAGTGTGAGCATGCTAATGCTCAAATAGCCAAGTTCACATAAAAAGAAAGTAAAATAAGGCCAGGCAACAATCTTTCTTTGTTCAATGACAAACACACACATTGCAGCACAGCTATACTGTTTCGACTTTCGATCCTTTCATGTCGAAAAAATGGGGGAACATTGTTTTGACATGAGAGGATCGAAAGCCTTGTTACTTTTCTCTCCTTTGCACCTTACAAAGCTGCTACCAAAGCAGCCACATAGAAAAAAAAGAGGACAATGTGCTGTAGAGTGGTATTGATTTGCAATCAGACCTATGAGCCTGTCCAGTTATACAAAGAAGTTTCAGTCTCTCATTTCTCAGTTAGAGCTTATTATCTACATAAAACCTACATAAAGCATATACACCACTTTCCTGTCCTGTAGCATATCAGTGAAAGATGTGGCTTTCACGCGTCATTCATTACCTTTCCTACACATGGGAGTTCCCTTCATCTGTAACAGACAATTACAGCACTGCAACACAAAACACAAAACATGATTGAAAACTGGTATTTGGAGCATGACTGAGTTTGTATATATGGCTTTTTATATATGTACAATGTATATGCACAAAGCAAAGACCCTCCCAATTTGTCAAAAAGACACAGCTTGTGATTTGAAAATGTTTAAAATTTAGCAAAAAATTTGTGTTTTGTGGGACTTAATGAATTTGCTTCATAAACATACAGTGAGGAATTGAAAAAGAAGAGAGACTTGAGGGAAATAACAGCGAGAACTGGAGTTCAGAGTTCAGACAGAGGCTGAGCTGAACACAGCTGACCTCACACAGGCACATTGGTGTGTTATTGCTAGCTGGCTTACAGTTAAGGTAAAGTTGGTATGTGGGCTGTTTGGCGTTACAATTCATGCAAATGAGTTAAGGAATGCACCTTTAAAGGAATAGTTAAAAATTTTTGGGAAATACGCTTCTTTGCTTTCTTTCCAGAGGTTAGAAAAGAACATTTAAATCACTCTCATGTCTGTTAGCTTACCAAAAAAAACTGGAAGCCAGGGGAAACAGCTACCCTGGCTCTGTCTGAAGGTTACAAAATCCCCCCTACCATCACCTCTAAACCTCATCAGTCAACGTGTTATATTGTGTAGAGGTGTCATTAGGCAAATTTTTTTTAGATAGCTGTTTCCCTTGGCTTCCAATCTTTATGCTAGCCTAAGGGGAAAAAAGGGAATATTCATATTTCAGAGTTATTCCTTTAAAAGTTTAACAGATTGGATGCCCCATTTCAACAAAACAAATATTTTAACTTACCCTTCATCCCACTATGTCGATCATTTTCATAAGGAGTACTTTTTGCCAAAGAAATAGTCCTTATGAAAAACGATTCACAGGGATGTCTATGGCTTATACATAGTAACAAGGACACTATATCTATAGTGACATTTTCCTGTTGAACTTTGTAAATATATTTTTTAAAGCTTTCAACACCACAAACAAAATTCCATTCATTTGTACTGGGGCATCTGGATCATTCTGAGAGACAGATATCTTAAAACTGGGGCAAAAAAACCAAACCTATCTGCGTGGATAGATACCAGCAGAGTTCAGTGAGAAAATGTTTTTGTCTGTAATTTGGGTGAACCAACCCTTTAACAAATGGAGCAGTAAGAGAGTCGATGTTTCAGTTAGCCTACAGCTCCAAAACACCCATTACTTTATGAGTCATGTCACCTAATCCAGATGGTGTCTCCTAAGTCACATTTCCTGTTTTATCTCATCAGTCACACTGCTGCCAAAAAGCTTTGTTTCTTACTCTCAATCACACAAAAACATATTTCTATAAGTATGTCTGTGGCGCAGATATCTGTCTTCTCATATCTGGTCAGAGCAGACAGTGTTCAGTGGAAAAAAAACGTTTTTTTCACAAAGTCAGCTGCTGCTAGCCGTAGAGCATCATCCTCAGACACACTGACAGGAGCTCAAATCAGATGAATGACACTTCCCATTGGGAGGCAGGAGAGGGTGAATGCTGAAGATTGCTCTGTATAGCAATTTTATACAGTTAACTTCCTGAGATGCTTTAAAAAGTTACTTTAAAGTTGAAATTGTAGAGTGAATAACAGGGATTTGGAGTATGAAATAACTCTCCCACACTGTGATTACTGTTTCTTTACATGGCCACATTGTGGTTTGTGTGAGGTTAATATAAACTTGTAACATTGGTACCATGATTTTGACATGTCTTACAAGAAGTCATCTGATGTTTTTTTAAACTAAAGCACAGACTGTGAATCTCAATAGGAATGACAAGTAAATGAATTGCTTGGTCTGTCTGGTAAAATGGCTGACATGATTGTCCTCTAGTAGACTTGAGTCCATTTTGGATTGGCTGCCAAGTAAAGCAGGGCTTGCTGTTTTGTGGTCATTTTTCACTCTTGCCTTCTCTTGTCTCCTGACTAAACATCCCCTCCACCAGTTCACATTATTAGCCTGCAGCTGTCTACCCCAGACAGGGACTGACGCTTACATATTTCAGCATTTTTCACAACAGTGCATGTTTCCAGTCCTACTGGTAGACAGTTCCTCTGTGACCAGGAGCCTGAGGCTTGAAGATATTAGACTTGATTCTCCTCTTTCCCACTCCCACTCATTCTTTCCATTCTGTAATACACCTTGAGACAGGGTGCCTATTCATGTGCAACTTGCCCCATCCAGAGATGCATTCCTTATAGTGTGCCACATTTTAAAGGTCGTATAAACTCCCTGCAGAGGTACACTAACACCCCTCAACATGTTTGCCATATAATGTAAAACATACTATACAATTTAAAGAGAATGTGGATGAAAAAAAAAAGTTTCTTTTTGTTTTTTACTCATTTAATTCCCAAAGGATCATGTGTAGTTTCCCTAAACCATAATACACCTACGATTTTTATCAACATCTGAAAGTTGTGATTTTATAACCTTTACTCGAGTTCAGCAAACAGTAGTCTGCAGTCTGAAAGATTAATTGACAGTCTTGATAGCTGCTGTATATTCCACCTACAAGTCTACTGAGGAATAATTACTGTAATTCTAACAAACTTACTAAAGTTTTTGGATTGGTGTAGAGCTGTATAAACAGTCATTGCACTTAGACATTTTGAAAGCTCAAGGAAAGAGATTAATCAACACTGAGCCAGGAGACAAATTCACAACATAACTCAGCATTTCTTCTAGACATATCAGAACCAAAACACCAATTTTTCATTTCTTATGTACAGAAGTTTTACAACATAAGTTTCCTCTCTCTTTTCACTCTCTTTTAAATACACACTCACACACACAGTTTGGCAGGAATTACCATGCAAGCATAAGTGGAAAATGGCCTTCATACTCCTCTTTGGGTTGGGGTAATGGGGTAGGGGGAGATGGTTTTTAAAGAGGAGGCCCCTGAAGATGTCTGACATGTTTCTGCAGGACCGCAGGCCACTGGTTGGCGCAAAGCACAGGCTTGTGGTGGGCTGTTTGTCTGCGTGAAGCTGGCATGGCCTCATGTTTCCCTGCATCTGTTCCCCATTAGCAGAGCCGAGAGTATAAAGCAGGAAGCATACAGGGGCTTGGAACAGTCTAGTTCTTGCCTGGATCATGGGGTTTACTATCTGGCTAAGCGTGCTCTGCCTGCAGGCGAGCCTGCTGTCACACGCCCTTGACTGCTCAGGAGGGACTCAGGGAGAGCTGTGCATCAGTGGACAGACAAACGGGCAGGTAAGAGATGCACTTCTATCGGATATTATAGTTAGGGAAGGACAAGGGTGTTTCTTTATCTATCAGTCATCATCTGTTGAGACCCTACAGGGATAAGTGCAGCCTGTTTGAGTCTATTTAAATGTTGTTTGCTTGGCCCAAACTACAAAATAACTAACGCTTCTCAAAAATAAAAGTGAAAATAATCTGAATTATCAGCATTTTCTCCTGCAAGAATACAAAAAACCCTTAATGCAATGTAAGCTGGTGGCAAAAAGTGGCGATACATCTCTAATGTTAAATCAGTTTGATTGTGATTTTAAGGAAATTGTATGTTTAAATTTTTGAAAATTACAGTGAATGTAAAAAATAGTTGAGATGTTTTTGTCAGCCTCTTTTGTAACTCCAATCTCCATCTCCACTTACGCAAAATTTTAAAGTCTCTCAAACTCATCAAGATGTCCTCAGGATTTCCTCAATGTAATTGGTATAGATTTAATAAGGGAAATCCTTCAGGAAACTACTTACCTTCTCATGAAACAAATAACAAATTTATACTTTCATTTTAAGTTTAAATGACCAGTCACATACTCATTTAGATAGTTTTTGCTCAGACACACTGTGGTCAGTGTTTCTACATTAGCTTGGGTCAGAGGAAGCCAGTAACTCTGCTGGAATGTAAATTCCTTCTGACTCCTTTGAAAGAGGCTGTTGTGACGATAATAGTGGTCAAGTGTGTTTCAGGATGGCAGCAGACGTGTACAGTCTAACCCTGACCTGTGGGACATATAATTTTTTTTTCTAACAGAAACAAAGTCTCATTGTAATGGTTTTTACAGCCGTAATGCCAATGCACTAAAAATATACCCCTCTGTGGAACAAAATCCTTCATATCCCCTTTTTGGCTTTTCATGTGGCTACCGGCTGTTATACTTTAAACTTGTGGTCAGCATTTTTCTGTGGACAGTCGTCATGTTCTGTCTAAAGTAATCATCCTCATCTGGACAATGGATTTGACAGCTGCAGGAGGAGAATTTTCACCCACACATGATAGAGTTTGAGTTAGGAATTATGTTAAATCTGAGGGAGTTTGTGCCACATATGTGCTTTGCTGTAGCAGTTATTTGTATTGTAATTACAGCATGCACAATTATAAGCTTTAAATGTGGTGGGAACTAACTAATACCAGAGGCAGCATCTTTTAAGGGGCTAAATTTGCTCTGTTTGGTTTAGTGTTCTTGGGTTTGCCTGTTCCACCAAGGTCACTTGTGTCTGTAATAGCATGGAATACATTAAATGAGTAATTTATGGGAGTCGTCAAAACACAATGTGCACAACAGCAAAAAACCAAATGGACTGTGATAGGTTTTGATGGATATCCTGAACACACCCATACACATATAGCTTGATTTTATGGGGTCATCAAGGCCCAGAAGATCGCACCTTTAGCCTCTTCCAGAAATGTTGCTGCTGTTTGGTGACTTGGGTGTTTAAGAATTTTTTTGTTTGTGTGTGTGTGTGTGTGTGTGTGTGTGTGTGTGTGTGTGTGTGTGTGTGTGTGTGTGTGTGTGTGTGTGTGTGTGTGTGTGTGTGTGTGTGTGTGTGTGTGTGTGTGTGTGACATCTTGTTAGACATGACTATATGAACTGGTTTGTCTGGGTCAGTGGACTATTTTCACAACACTGAAACTAAATAAAGGAGGAATTAGGAATTTTAGGAATATTCCTGTCTTTCTATTAAAGAATTCATAACTCACTGTGATTAGATTAATTATGCTGTAACATAAATCTACTTTTGTACTTAAAAGGATAAATACACTAAGTGTTGAATCGTTGACCATCTCCTCTTCCTCTTCTCAGTATGATGATCAGAAGCAGCAGAGGGTGCTGCCCTTGACTGACGGACAGGTATGTGCCACCACTTACACTTATCCTTCACAAATATTTTGATGTTAATGTAGTCGTCTTTATTTTCAACAGAATGGAAAAAGAGAAAGGGTAGGAAGTTATTATATAATACTGGAAACAATCTTTTTACTTCCACACTTTGATAACTTGGGGGGAAAAAATAAAAGCATTGATGGAGTCAAGGCCCTGTACTATATTTACCACAGAGTCCTAATTGGCAAACTCTAACCTATTGTTTCCCAAATCGACGGTCCATTTAATAAGAAAACAAGTGAATCAATAGCTGAGCTTCGTTTATGTGTGGATCAATGGGAAATGCAGGAAATGGTGGAGTAACTAACTATAATAATTTTGTAGTTCCCTTCCCTTATTGCTGCAGTTTGCAAATAAAACAAGGGAAACTGGATGTGAGGTGGACAGGACAGAGAAGGATAAAGCAAGATGAGACAGGACAGGATGAAAAAGGGCAGGGGCAAACTGAACAGAACAGAGAAAACAAAAATAATGTGCTCCACTCAGTATCCAACTCACATTGATACACTATATCACACAGAGAGACATGCAGCTGATGAGTTGTTGTTTCCCTCTGTGGTTGTGGAAGTGGTTGTGACTATCTCATCCTTGTAGGTTTTGTTCAGACATAGGAGACAGTTGGAGCGGAGGGGTCCCACCCACCTGAATCACTCAAGCCTGCCTGGGGCAGTCTCTGTCAAAGGCTTCCCTAACACTCTCATCCAGGTAAACCACTCTTGTTAGTCACACAGGAGTCAGACTGAGCAAATGTGGGGGAGGTGAGGACTGTTTTACAGCTGTGGCTGCTGCTGCACAAATACCATTGAAATTTTAGTCATACTGTATCATCTGTATGTGCTGAAATCCAAGAAGGATGCACGAAATCACATTACTTGCTCACTAAATTGATAAATGTACCACATAAGAGCATTTATTTTAGAATAATACTACACTAAGAGGGAGGCTATCATGTGATGGTCAAAAGAGTGGGCTGGGGTGTGTGTGTTTTCCAAATTCAATTTAGTGGATTCAAACTAAGCACAAATGTGTGTAGAGTACACATCCATGTATATGCTAATCCTTGTGTCTATGGTTTCTTAGGCTGATAGGTCCAGGCGACACTTGGTTCAATCTGCAAATAAAAAAAAGAAGCGCATATCCCGCGTCGGCTCCTTTTCCCTCCTTAGCAACAACAAGCAATCCAGCCCCCTACAAGTAAGTCCCCATGGCAACCCCTTAGCAGAGGAAGAGCTGGGGAAAAGAGGCCAGATGTTCAAGTAGAGCTATAAGGCCACTTTACTTTGTTTTATTGGATCAGTTTGGTGTACCAATATAATCTGTTTGTTTAAATGGATTTTTGATATCAGACAATGTGTTGTCAGTTTCACAATGGAAAATTTTTGTCATAACCTGCAAGTATATATCTTTCCTAAAAATGTCACATTTGTAAAGACCTAACACTGTTATGAATGGGTTTCCACTTCCAGGTCACCAGAGCAAGGAGACAAGTGAAGCCCGAGCCACCCAAGAAGGGGAAATCAGGTCGTTCTGGGGCTTTCTCTGTTCTGGTGAGTGATTATATAATGTTTATTCTCCTACACGAAAATTTACTACAGATGATGCATATTTACATTATGTCTTCTGTGCTCTCCAGGGAGATCCACAGAATGAAGATCAGAACAACAGATCTAAAAGAAGCATATAGAAGACAAGTGCAGCAAAATAAAATGTTCCTTCTCATTTTGGCATATCCCAACAAAGGGTGTGCACAGTAAAAATGTGTCCACATTTTAACCAAAACAAATGCACATAAACTGAAGATCGGAGGCAAAATATGACATTCGGAATAGGAGCTTTTATGTTTTTTTTTTCTACCATCACTGTTTCAGCTGTAAGCTAGCTTACATCTATCACCAGTCTGTACTTACAGATACTTTTATACACTACTTTAAGTTTCTAATATATTCCTGCATCTTATCACAAAAGATCCCGTATTATTATTCTAGTATGACAATTTTGTAACCTATTTAATCACAGATTTCTTATGAAGATTGGGGGTATATTTTTGCAGAAATATTTCTTGTGGTGTATCAGATTTCAAAAAAAGTTTAGTAGAGACATATGCGTTAAAAGTCTTAATGGTGAGCAACAGTTGTTCTCTATTGTTCTCTGTTGTTCTCCAAAGATATTAAATTGTATAACAGTTCTTGTAGCCACTCAGTCTTCACTAAATCTTTCCCAGGATAACAGGTTACATTTCCCACACAGGGGTCTGCAAAACTCTCTATAACTGATTCGTAATATTAAGTATCAGGAGATTGAAACACTACTAAGTCCCCAATTACAGGTGGCAATGCTACATGTATAGTGCATGGTTAGCAAAGATGGCAGCAGGATAAACCAAGAGGTACCTCTTTTCTAAGAGAGGGCCACTAATCCATTTACAATTCAGCAGCCAAGGATAAATAGCCTCCGTGTGTGAGAGAGAGAAAAAAAATCTAATGTAGTCCAGACCATCTGTTTCAGGAGTCAAACTTCGTCTATTTAAATATCTTGTGTCATTTTTAATTCATTTGGCCAAGAATGGAAATGTGGTATGGTCTGGACCAGAAGATTATTTTGAGTAATTTCCGCAGGACACTTACATCAGCATATGCAGAAAATCAGATCTGTGTGGGGTGCTCTGCATCTGGGTCTCTACCTATTTACAGCATATCAAATTAAACAAATCACCTAGTTACAACTCTGAGAAATACAGTACTTTACTGTGACAAATGCTTAAAATCTTACTCAGGCCCACCCAAATTGAAGCCACCAGAAAATCCCTACTAGTATCTGATGAGGAAAATGAGCCTTTGTAAAAGTGGAAGGCAATCTAAGTGAATAGGATGACTCATCCTCCGCTCATTTAGTGATCAGAGCTCTCTGCCCATGACGTAGGTATGCAGTACACACTGTCATTTTTATGGTTTTATAGACACAAACAGAGAGAAAAGGAAAAAATAACACAACAAAATGTTATTTATAAACTTGGTATTTTCCCTGAAGCACATAATTGGTGCTTAATATGCTTTAGCAGCTCACACTGGGAAAATATAGAGGTCTTGAGCTGGTCAGCCGTCATCAGATAACATCAGATAGCTGGTAATGAGCTGTCTTTGTCTCATCTTGGTGACAAACCACCACAAGATGCCATTCCGATTTCTCTGAGAGAGTGACACACATATAGAACAAGATCCTATTATTCCTTTTTAGAAACAACAAGAGAGACACGCCTCAACTCACTCCCCTGTCATGTCCAACACATACACACAAACACAAACACACACACATTCACACACACACACTGCTCTGACAGCTGCCAGCACGGTACAGTTGATTGACCGTACCATTGGGCTAATGCATCCTGAGAAACTCCCAGTTGATGACCTGATGGAAAAAGGCAGTGTGTCTGAGTGTGTATCAGCTACAGACCATGCACAAGCAAACACACACAGACAAATCTCCAGATGCAATACAACTACACAGACACTGTATAAATAGAAATCAGCCATAAAAACCTATTACGTCTGCTGTTGTAAATGTCGGATCAAGATTCAGTCTTCAATCTTAACATGTGGCAGCATGTGTGGTTAACACAAAGGGAATCCTCATAGCTGTGTTTCAGTCATTGCGGTTGTGTAATGGTGTGTGGCATTGTTTCCGCTCTGCTTTGGGTTCATTCATCTCCTTTAGGATGATAGGCACTACTACAAAATAATTTGGGAGCCTTCAATCTATAGGATCGTGGTAGGAAATGGTGCAAGCGATGTGATGTGTCAGAATTTCCCATAAAAGCAAAGTCAGGTTCATGTGTAGTTAATGTCTTACAATCAACATCCTCTTTAAGCAGTAGAAACCACTGCCTAAGTATTAGTTTCTTGCTGACAACATGCAATGTGGGAAAAGAAAGTAACAAACAAGTTCTACATTAGGAGTCGATAGAGGTTTGTCCTTAAGGAAGGTATGTTTTACTCTGAGACAGGAACTACACTTAAATCTTTTTGTTTGTTACTTAAAGGATCATTCAAATTTATCCAGCATAGGTCTAATTTTTGTGGCTTTGGCCATTTTTTGTAATGTTAATAATAACGATGGACTCACCAAGATAACTGTTTAATCTTGGACCACGACAGCCTTGCTAAAAAAAAGTTTGCCAAGTAAACATGAGCAGTCAGATGATCATCTAGGTTATAAACAAACCCTTAGCAAAACTCTGCCTGGTTCCAGATTTCAAAATCACCGTCCACAGATAATTTGTTCAGAGATTCATACACATCTGCTGTTTTGTGCATTGAAGGCTGATTCCCCTGTTTAGAGAAACAAAAATACCAAAAAATATCACAGCTTAGTAGTGTTAGACTTGAAGAAAATGAAGATCTCATATTCCTAATCAGCTACCCAGCAGGTGTAATGAAAAATAGTGACAACGCAATGATGAGAAGTGTGGATAATATAACCCAGCTTTACAAGTTGTTGTAAGTCAAAATTTGACATTTTGGAGGATATTCTTATTAGTTTTTCTGCCAAGAGTTAAATGAAAAGACTGATACCATTTTCACATCTGTACGCTAAATATGAAGCTACCAGCAGCTGGCTATCTTAGATTAGCATAAACAGTGGAAGCAGGTAAACTTTTTCTCCCTCTTCCCAGTCTTTGTTAGCTAAATTAGCCAGATGCTGATAGCTTCATATTTAGCATACAGACATGATAGCAGTGTCATTCTTTTCATTTAACTCTCAGCAAGAGAACAAATAAGTACATCTCCTAAAATGTCAAAAAATGTGAAAGACGTTAACTGCTCCTTGCAGCCGCCACAGCAGCTTCTGTGTTGACATACAGTATCCAAATAAAGTGAGTTTGACAATCTGGCCAAATTTATGGCTTGTTTACAACTTGTTTTATAGTCTTGTTTTATAGTCTTAATAGCTTGAATCAAGTTTACAGTCAACACAAGGTATTCCCTGCTCAGTATTCCTGAAATGGCTCTCATCATCTATTCTCTGTTTCCACTGATCTTAGACTGTGACCACGCTTTCTGGCTGACTTTGGCTCCTTCTTTTCATCTCCTGCCACTTCCCATCAGATCAGATACAGGGCGTTGTCTTTCTTCCCTCACCTCATGTCACTCCTCTCTGGCCTGACATCACCTCCCTCAAACAGCCTTCCTAACTCTGCCTGTCAAACCTTCCTCTAACTGCTCTCACAGCCGCCCAGCCCAGTCACATCCCTCTGGTCCCAGATAGGAAAAGGCAGGGAGAGAGAGAAACAGAGATGTATGTGTAATAGGTGTGACTCCTCAGTGACAGTGTTGTGATGTCAGCTAAATATATCAGCCTGCTGACCTTTCAAAATGTATGGAAGCAGGAGGGTTATTTATGGGCCAATGCAGAATTCATTGACTTTTGCAGGCCCTGTCAGCTACTTATTATGAACAAAGCTTTCATCTGCACATCCAGAGGCAGTCTGCGACCTGAAATCCCTTCATTTTGTCACTAAAAACAAATGTCAACCAAATGTTTCAAACTGCTGAAATCTAATTTAGATCAAACTAAGTGGTCACAGTCTCTTATGACTTTCATAACCTGCAGTTAATGCAAAATGTTGATGCTACAGTCATACAGTATACCATGTAGGTAGTAGGCTACTAATTACCAATATATTATAGGCCTCAATGATGTAACTAATTGATTCTGTTGGATACAAATTAATCATCAACATAAAATGTCAGTAATTAAGAAATAGCTGTAATGGTTTAAAGGATTAGTTAAACAGCGAGATACATTTTTTGAAGAGGGTTAGATGAGTAAACTTATACCATGTCTATATACTAAATAGGATGCTAGAAGAAGGAGATGATTAGCTTAGCTTAGCTTGAAGAAGCAAGAGGGAACTACAGTTTCTGCCAGATGCAACCTCATAGCAATGACAAGACTCCAAGAAGTCACTGGTCCTGGCCAAGAAATACTTAACTAACTCCCAATAAAAATGCAAATTGTTGCTTTTACTCTTTTTTTTTTTTTTTTTTACTGATTTAAACAAATAAAACATAACATATTGTTTAGTGAGTTTGAGAAATGCTAGTAGTTGAATTTTGTTATCTTCGGACAAAACCCAGCTAGCTAGTTTACCCTTGTTCCCATTCTTTATGCTAAACTAAGCTAACTGTCTCTTGGCTCCAGATTCAAATTGAAAGGACAGACATGACAGTGTTATCTTCAAGAAAGTTGAATAAGCATATTTCCCAAAATGTTGAACTATTAAATAAAACTGAATTCACCCAATTGATATGGAGTGAATGTGGAGCTTTTGGGGCCCCTGGCTGTCTGGGGCCTCAGGACAGTTGCCCACTTTACTGGGTCAGTATACTGCCCTGGCTTTAATTTGAAAATGATTCACTGTCATAAAAGCTCAGGAACGGACAAAACAGTGTTGGTTTAAGTTTTATCACTAGGCATTTTTCAGTTCATCTAATGTGATTAAAAGGGTTTCTCAAGAGAAACCTAGTAGAAGCATCTAAATAAAAAAATGTGTTTTACAAGGTGTCCACATGCCAACGTAAGCATGTTGGTTGCTATAGTCTTCACAGCCCCAGCACCAGGAGTCTCCACATCCTTCACCATTATGCCTATCAGCTGGGGGCGAATTTTTCCACAGAAAATTTGAAAATTGATATAAAAGCGCTGAGAGGGGCAGAGCTGAGAGAAAAATGCAAGATTTTGTCAGTTCCGTCTCTTGGCAATTCATCTGCATAGTTCTCCCTGAAGCTGATGGATGCCTGCTAAGTCACTGCCATAGGCCAATCTCTGCCATGCTCACTATATTAAAGCAGAAAATACTGCTGGGATTGACCCGCTGCCCACTATACAGGTCCACGGAAAGATGATTTATTAAGAAGGGAATACTTGCAGACAGGGTGAATCAATTTCACACATATAGATTACAATAGGATGGCAGAGAGAACTGATGATGAACATGAGAGAGAAGCATTTCTAAATATATATATATCCCTGATATATATATATTGTGGAATAAGGACTCAAAGAATCATATAAAATTGCTGGCAACTATAAGCTAAGGCACTCTCCGATAAATCAGAATTCAAGGCTTGGTGTAATTTAATTGCATAAACAGGATCAAGGATTAAGAGGGAGAAATAGAGAGGAAAAAAAATTAAAGTATGCAAGGCAGGTTTGTGTCAGCCTGAGCCAAATGGCTGAAACGGGAGTTTTCTCTCTCTCATTCTCCTTTCTCTTTGGTGTAACACAAAGGTTGTTGCGGGTAGTGAAGTGGACAGGGCTGTCAGTGGAGAGAGGAGCTGAAAAGGCAGCACAAGGAGTCAGGAAAGCAAGGGTGGAATTCCATTCAGCCTGAAAAATTTAAGATTTAGCGAAGTTGAAAACTTCTACTTCTACTTTGAAAACCATGTCCCCTCAGACCTGAAGAATCAGTAGGGAGGGAGGGATGAGCAGGCTGGAAAAGTCTAATATGGGCTTGGGTGGTACAAAATGTTGGCTGGAAATAACACGTCTGCCCTCCAACCACCACCTCATTGACTCTGTAACCATTTGTGAAAATTACAAAGGCTCTAAACTGGCACAATTATGTTCTGCGGATGAAAACAAGGGTGGAAAGGAACATTACATTCCTCCGTTACATTCCTCAAGGGCAGCAGAGAAATGGACTGTCTGGGCTGTGAAAATGCTATGGATAAGTAAAAAAGGAGCAACTTAACACATTAGGTCATTGTCTCTAAGTCTATAAACCACTCCAAGGACCTTTGGCGAAAAGAAAAGAGAAAACTACTTTTAGCATGTAGGCAGAAAAGAAACCTGCTTACCCAGATAGACTTGCATGTAGAAGACAATTAAAAAAAGCAAAATGGCACAAAATGACTTCTCATTACGGGGAATGATTAAGTCTTGCAAGAGAGTACAGATTGCTGATAGAAATCCTCTATGCCTTTTCATTAAAATTAGCTTCTCTTTATCACTCAGTCTATAACTGCCTCCATATCTATATCACATCCTTATCTCTCTGTTATCTGTTGTCTGTATAAGGCTTTGCATAGAAAGTGCATCAAAAGAAAACGTCAGTCAGCGTCACTGATGTACAATACAGAATTGAATAACAAATAGAGGATAGACATGAAGGGCTGTGGAAGCAGGAGTTGAAAGTGAAGAATGCATAAGAAAAGAAAAAAAGGGGAGAAAAAAAACTTTTTGTGGCTATTATCCCCACAGCTTGTAAACTCCCCAAAGTTCAATGCCAGGTCCATAAGATCTAGTGGGTGCCAGCCAGGGCAGAAACATATTAATATTTAATTTGAGGCTAAATCTCTATCTGAACATTATGGAGAGAGGGAGAGGGAAGGCTTGTTGGCCTTGGAATGAGGTCTCACATTGAATTTTGAAGTCATAAATGGATGTTTTAAAACAGCAGAGCAGTTAACTTTAGAGCTCCTGAGAAGACAATAAGTAATTTGGTCACACATACTGCAACTACACCAGGGCCTCTCTGGATCAAAGATCTCCCTGCATTTCTATACACTTTGCCAATACTAGGATTTCTTGTTTGAGACCATCTACAGGGAAATATTACACTTAAAAATGTGCAAAATTGTATCTATATTTGCATAAGGCTTCTAGTGTAATTTCAGCACACATAGCTTCATTATAATGTTGCTGCCTATTTATTTATTCTGTTTAGTGACTATTTCCACACACAGCTCATCCTGGTAGTGGTGCCATTGCTGTGGTTGTCAATGAAAAAATAAACACACACAAGAGCATAAATGACACTGGTACCTCACTGGTTCATCTCTGAGTGCAGCTAACCAGATTCCTCTTTTCCTGCTGTTTCTAATTCTTTGGGTTGTAGTCACCTGATATTAACTCAGTTGTAATAAACCCAAAGCATGCTAGAGATTGCCCTCTTGTGTTTATATTCTACAATGCAACATCTCTGAACATCAACAGCAGAGTAATGACAGATTGATTAGTACACTTTTTAATCGTGATTGGAGTCTAGCTCAGAAGAAGAAACTCTGAAAGACTTGAAAAGGATCAACTGCATTTCAGAGCACAGAACCTTGATTGATTGCTGTAGTCATGTTTACAAAGACCAGACATAACTCTGCCCCTGCTATCCAAAAGATTCTGGAAAAGTTCACTTTAAAGATCCCACAACTACAAAATGAGGCGAATTACCAAATGAGCACAATATACATAATCTCATTTGTGCTAAATCTATCAATGTAAATTTAAGATTATACATTTAGGAATGAGAATCTGAGAAAGGTTAACAGCTATCCTCCTCTAGTAATTTCCCCAAAACTTTACACTTTACTGAGGGAATCCACCTCTAGCTCTGTTGTGTGGAACACCCCTCTACCCCTCTTTACTGAATGTCTGATTTTATTTAATAAAATGGATTTGATCTATTTGGCATTATCCCAATCAATACTTATTTTATACACATTTAAATATAATGGAGTATAAAGTATAATATTTCCCTCTCAATGTAGTAGCATACAACCGGTTAGTCTTACTAAATGCGATTATATCAGTAAAGTGTTGGTACCTAAAAACTATGCTGTACCATGGGGACAAACAGCATACATAAAAGAGTTATTTGAGACCTAGTATTTATTTCAACGAACATTTGCCTTCAATGGCTGCACTCTAGTCTGACTCCTTGGAGGGTCTGGAGATGTAGGAGACCTGAGCTGGGTCACTAGATGAGTTGTCCCTTTGACACATGGCTCTACTTTGTTGTTCATCAATTCTTCTTCGCCTTCATCCCCCCAGGAGCGGATGTTCTGCTGAGCTGAGCGACGGTTCACCCGTCCTAATGCCTTGTCCCTCTCTAAAGTCACCATCACGGTCTGCTTTAAAACTGCTTTGTATTTTTCATTCATCCGCTTTACTCCAAGCTCGTAGCTGTTGCATTGAACCTTGAGCTTTCTCATCTCCTCGATGAGCCTGTTTTTCTCCTGGACAACACGCTTATGCTGCAGCCGATGGAAGTCTCTGGCTTTCTTGACCCTCACTAGAGTCTCACCCGCAGTAGAGGCTGTCAGCCTGTACTCCTCCCTCTCCCGCTGGGCGTTTTTCAGCTCGCTGTCCAGACGCTGGTTGTTAGTGTACACGTCCGGTACCCCACCGACCCGCTCCGCATACACCAGCCCTTTCTGCACCATCTCGGTCCACTCAGTCTGAAAACAGTCAAGTGTTTTTGTCATTCCCATTTGGAGGAGAAAGTTTCGTAAAAAGTCATCAACAGCTTTAGGTTGGTGTTTGTTGTTGGTTGCGTTTGGCCCGGGAGCAGCCCGAGCATTGGCATCTGCCTGGCTTTGGATTGCTTTCATCGTCGATTCTAAGTCTTCTTCCCCTTCTGTTAAACTCCAGTCATCTTCTAGAGATACTTCTTCATATTTAAAGTCATCATCACTCTCAGTGGGAACACTCGCGTCCTCTTTTTCTTGATTATTGTTAGTCGCGCTCATTGTTTCATTTGACACAGCCAGCGAGAGAGCGTTTAATGTTACTATGGTGATGAGTCGGACCTTCAACGCGAGATTTCAGTAGATCACATTGGACCCAGTATTCCATATGTCAAAAAAACAATCATGGCGGATTACCGAGAGGCGCCCTTGGCCACTCGGCCAAAAACATTGGATCCAGATGAATATTTCAACCTCTCGCCGGAGCAGAGACGTGCCGAAGAAGACAGGGCAGCAGTACGAGCGAATCTGAAAAGGCAGTATCAGACGCAACTCAATAATCCGCACAGAAAAGAGCTCATTGTAAGTTGGCTGCTTGCTAGCTAGCAATGTCACCCTTAAAAAAAGACTCAGGCTAATTGCTGAGATGCTAACGGTAGCATGTCAGGGGCACACAGCATTAACACACTAACCAAACTTCATACAATATAGTGTCCATGTTTATTTGTCTGTATTTCTGAATAAAGTTGCGGGGCTATATGCTAGCACGGACGTCTTATTTTTGATTAAAGTTTGTGAATAACGCTAGCTAGCTAAAACAGAAGTGATTGAAACGCTGTCAGACTTTATAAGTGCTTTATTCGAGCCTAGCCCCTCTGGCATCCACTGAAACACATAGCTAGTTTAAAGACTTGAGGCCCTGTTCAATATTTTTCCCCGAAAATGTATGTGCGGAGAGGACTGTTGTAATTTAATCATCTGTGCAAGCTTAAGATGAACTGCAGTATACAATGTATTTTAAATGCCAGTTTTATCATTTTAGTCAAGTGCTGCAGTGTTACTTAGCACTTGACATGCCGTAAGTACATGCACCATACATTACATTGCTACATTTCAGCAGAGGGAAACATCATTTTAAATGGTAGTATTGATATTTGCTAGATACTCAGCCCTTCAAGACTCAGTTTAAACGGGGAGATCATTGACATTTCATTGCGTACCTTTCTCTATACAGGAAGACCCTGCACTGACACGCTGGGTGTATGCACGTGCCAACCCCTACTTATACTTCAAGCCCACATACAAGACATCTCTGTTGGGTACAATGTTTGGAGTTGTGCCACTCTTCGCCCTCTACTACATCTTCAAGACAGACAGGGTATGAGGAAAAAATGCAATGAACTGTCTTTACTTGATTATCACAGTGTTTAATGAATGACAGAGAGTAACTCTCCTTAAGCAGTAGGTCTAATAACCACTCAGTCTTTTTTGCTGTGTACAACAGATACAGTGGCACATGTTTTTGTCTGTTTCCAGAACCAAATATACATAAATTGTGGCATAACACTTAAAATATTGGTAGTTTACAGAACCATTTATTCACAGTTTTGGTCCCACTGACTGTCTTTAGGCTAGTATAAAGAGAAAGTGACTGACCAAAGCAGAAGCTGAATAGTAAACAAAAGTTAAAAAAAAAAAAAAAAAACACGTCCACATACTGTTGTGGTTAACGTCCTTTCTCTCAGGGGCTGCCATTGTGCTGCAGGTGTCATGAGTTTCATTTTCAATCCCTACTGCTGTCTTCTTTTCAGAGCATCTATCTGCTGTTATATTGCCAGTTCTCTGTAATCTATGATTTTGCTTGACATAATGCAGTGAACAACATAGTATTGGCGAGAACAAAAGGTAATTTTACCATGTTACATCACTAATATTAGTTTCATTAACAAATCTAATAAACTGACTATGCCATTTACAAGAATACTTTTGTCTAAAATAATCCTCAAATGTAACACTTGGTCATGAATTGCATCATAGGCATCTGAAAAGCTTTTTAGTTGTGGATTGGGACTTATATTCTAAAATGGACCTGTAATTATTATTTCCTTGTAGGTGCACAGTTGATCTGATTTTCTTTTTTTCACAATTCCATTCACATTAGAAATAAGTGCTTCATTTGAAATGCTGCCTGCTTTCATTTTCCTCCCCATTATCATGGAAATTCAGCCTCTAAGTCCTTGCCCATAGAAATTCCAGTGAGAATATGGTGCAATTTTCACACTGCTGCACGATCATGTTCGTCTCCCTCTCTCCGCTGGGAAGAAAAAAGCTGCTTGAAAGTCATGAAACGTGTGGCTGAGAAAATGTCTGGAAAGTGCAGAGGGTGAGGGTGATACGACTTTGTTGCTATGGAAACTGTATTAACCATAATCTGTTTGTCTGTTTTATAGGATCAGAAGGAGGAGCAGATTAAGGCTGGAACCCTCGAACGCAAGTTTAGTTTGTCATCATGAGCTCCGATGTATAAAGACCTCCTGTATGTTCTAGTGATGATGTCAGTGCATATAATTATTATTAAACAATTAAAATTATATTGTCGAAAACAATTGTGTGGCTTCGATTGCTGAGGCAAAAGTGTGATGGATAGGAAAAATGAGCATGAGCCTGTGAATGTGCTCACAATTTGTGTCCACAGACGAGGGTAATGCACACACATAGTATTAGAGCAGCATATTAGTAGACAGTGTGACAAGGTTATTGCTGATACTAAGATCACAAGCTAAAATCATTGTCACATCAATGAAAAATATGCACAGGGAAAGTAAAGATACATTTGTGTTCATCGTCAGTAACCAATGAGGTTCCCTTTAGCTCAAGAACAACCATTGTGGCTACTAATTACAATTAAGGAATAATGATAAATTTAGTTGAACAGTCCCACAAGTAGAGAAAAGTAATCAAGGCAGTGAAATGACTCATTGATGTCTGCTCTACAGGAATGTACAGTATACAACAAAACGGAGTACACTCCTGGTCAATGTCACTAAAATGCTAAGTAACTACAAATCCTGTCAATTTAATGCAGTTGTATTTGGTTTTAGCCTAAACTCAAGAAAAATGAAGCTAAGTAATTCAAGAAACAGAAATGTTTGACTAATTTATGAAAAGTCCATATTAAAGAACCATTTGCAACAAGTCAGTACACCCTTCTTTAGTGAATTGGTTTTTTTTTGGGGGGGGGGGGGGTTGTTTTATTTCTTTTAAATATTTTGTACATTCATATTTATTTTTGATGACAGATTTGGTCCTCCTTGGCATGGATGATACCAGTTTTGCACAAATCTGTGGAGAGATGCCATTCTTCATATATGATTCTATTCAGCTGCTCTTTGCTGGTGGGGTTTTGTTGCTCTACTGTCTGCTTTGAAATATTCAAGGTGTTCTGTTGGATTCAAGTCAGGGGACTTACAGTAGATGGCCAGGTCATAGGCTCCCCTTTTTTCTTCTTTAAAAACTCGTGTGATTTTTGAAGTGTGTTGGGATCATTGTCATGTTGGAAAATTCCTCTCCTGTCAAGCTTCTTGAGACTGGGAGTCATCTTTTCATTCAGTATTTGGGTATACAAAGTTGCATTCATAATGCCATCTATAAATGTCATCTCCTTGAAATCCGTCTGCATTCATGCAGCCCCATATCAGCACACGCCCACCTCCATGCTTAAAATGGTTGTAGTCTTCGCCAGTCTTCTTTGTTGCATTGAGGTTGTACTTTAGGTCCCATGTTTTCAATGTACGCTATCTAACCTGTTTGTTTTGAATTATACATGAGATCAAACACGCTGCACTTAACCTTAAAAATGATACAATTATTGTGAAAACATGTCATTTTGACGCAGTTAACATTTTAGTGATATTGCACAGGGGTGTACTCAGTTTTGTTGTATACTGTATTTGCTAATATTAGCCACCATAAGCTACTGGTCATACCAGACCTCTGTATCAGAAAAACCTGTGTATTAAACTAAGAATGGCTGTCTTTAATTGCTCATGAATTTGTCTTTTAATTTGTAAGAAGAATGTGTTATGTCTTCTTTAAGGAATTACATAGCCTCACAGTTTTCCAGTAAACGAAGGTGTGCATTTCATGATGTCTTTAATCTCTATTAAAGGACATACATAAAAGGCATCCATATTCAGCATGCCTGACCTGTGCAGTTACATGTACAGAAACAATTTATGCAGCCTAGCTGTTATTTTTAATTTCTAACATGACAAGCAGCACAAGTTTTATTTTTTTATTGTGACTCTAATCATAGTATTCTGTATAAAATAAATTTCTCAATTTAATGGCATATTTAATTCCTTCTGTATTTTCAATTAACAAACCTAATCAAATACCACAAAGGAAGTGAAGTTCCACAAAAATTGGATTGCTCTTAGTTACATTTGAGAAATAGAAAAAATTATGATTTTTATTTATGAATAACAACTGTATTTGGTCAAAATTTCTTCTTTGTCACTTTGTCTTTTTACTTTTTGCTGGGCTTCCAGTTGGGGTTAAAGTGGCTGCGGATTGGTTCCCAGCATTGGTAGTAGCTCTTGTCAATCCTCTGACATGTCTGTAGACCCCACTTGGTCACTGCCATACTGAAGGATGACTCAAACATAAAAGCCTTAAGGAAGAAAGAGACACAAAACAGATATAATGTGTTCTGCAAAATAAAAATGCTTAATGGCCAATTAATCTTGTCTGGTTCACAGTTAAACCTCATATATATATATATATATATATATATATATATATATATATATATATATATTTATTTATTTATTTATTTATTTTTTATTTTTTATTTTTTTACCATGGTACCCTCAGCCACCCTCTCGGGTTTTAGCTCAGCAGTGCTGTTCTTCTCGAAGCAGTCAGCGTCCGGACCATGTGGGGTCATCATGCTGTGGAGGCTCGCCCCTCCTGGCTGGAAACCCTCTTCTTTGGCCTCATAGTGGCCTTTGATCAAGCCCATGAATTCACTCATGCAGTTACCTAAAGTCACAAGCAGGAGAAGCTGTAACACAGCACTGTACTGGGTACAGTTTGCTGTACTAAGATTAAGTTGTAACACTGATTTCCACTAGATGGCCTTATAGTTCTGTGGTATAGAACAGACTAAAGGTACTGCAGCTGGGCTTCATTTGAGAAGAGTCATACAGCAGGAGGATAGTTATCACCATCCATCTTGACACTGGTTGAGTAAATGGACGTGTTAGCTTATGGCTGATTTGTTTCATTCAAAATTAGCCTCGCTAGGCAGAATTTGACAATTAGAATTCAAATTCAGTCACATCCTAACAAACTAGCTCTCAAAATTAATTGTTTCTGCTTTTCCTTTCTTATTCTCCTCCCTTGGAAAATTCAAACAAGACACTTTAGAGCTGAAGCAAGGCGTGTGTGTTTGTATGGTCTTACGGTGATAGTATGGTGGACGGAAGGTGTGGTCAGCCACACCCCACCGTGGGGGGAAGATGACAAAGTCAGCAATGGCCACACCTGGTCGTGTGGATTTGGCAGTCAGCACAGTAAAGATAGATGGATCCTATAGGAAGATTATATATAGAGGGAAAAATGTGACATTTGAGGGTGTGCTTATGGGTTGGAGAAATTAAGCAAGAAATTAATAAAATATGCAATATGTATATTAAAAAGTACTGTGAGTGTGTCTATGTCCTTAAACTTGACTCTCACCGCATGGTCGAATGCCACACAGTTGATAACCATGAAGTTCTTCAGGTTGTATTTGTAAGGTGTGTAGTTCCCATGCCAGGCAACCACATTGAAGGGAGAAAAATCCTACGTGCAGAGCAAAGAAAAAAAACAAATAAGATGAGTCTGCCTAAGCAACAAACACAATAGACTTTAAATTGAGCTTTTCACAGGGAAAAGGGAACAATGAATGATGTCTTTGTAATCTTAAATTCCCAGAGAGAGTACTTCTTGACATAGAGAAAAAAAAACCTTTATAATGAAAAGGGTTGATTGTGAAAGAGGCTGTGTTTCTTTCATTCTTTCTTCTCCTTCATTCCGCCTGTTCTTTTTGATACAAGGCTCTAGGTATTATGGGGTAATTGGCTTCACAATCAAACTTTCCCAAACTTTGAGCATTTTTACGCTCGAAGCGGCGTTGTTATCGGGAGAGCAGCATATTACAGTGGGAGCAGAGATATTTCTTCATCTTGATTGTTAAAACCATAGCAATTTTATATAGTTTCCCTGTTCTGATAATGTCACTGCGAAAACAGACATTCAACAGAAGCTCTAAAATCAATATAGTTCATTACAACTCAAGCTGCCTCCTTAGTGACCTCCACGGTCCTTACACACACGCTCACGTACACATATGAACAGCGAATACACACTAACAAAAAAACCTCACAGCATTTTCATACATAGACCTATTCATATGTAAATTCACATACATAACTAATAAACACCAAACACAACCTTACACATACACTCAATTTATAGTAGTTGCCATACAAAAAGGCCATTGGGGAACACAGTGCAGGTAATTTCTTGGACATTCATTTGCGTCCACTACATTTGATTAAACCGAAGGGAAAAATGGAAGACAGCAAGCACTTGCACACACACGCACACAAAACATAAACATATTGGCCAAGTCAAGCAAATAATAAGTTAATTTGAGCAATTTCAGCACTCTGCAGGGGAACAAAACAGCAGGACCCGACAGGAGCAGCAGCATCTTCCCTGAGATGAGGCTTGCATCCCCCACCTTATTTTTTTAACCCCTGTAGCCTCACCCTCCAGGCTCAGGGAAGGGTGGACACCAGGGAAAGAGTGTCAGATGCAGCCTGCAGCCTCCAACTCTACTCTCCAGCACATAACAGGTGCCAGATACTCAAGTAGAGGCAGGGAGAGTGACGTAAGTGTTTGTTTTGCTATAAAAGGCAGAATCTCACCCTTGTGTACTTCCTACGATGAATAATAGTGTGATTTGACATGGTTTCCACAGTTACAACCTCCCAACCCCCACCCTTGACAAACCTCTCCTCCCACCTCCTCACTGTCTCGGTAAAAAACCCTCTGTCAGACATTATGTGTTGATCCAATTATGTGCCTAACAGGACATTTCTGGAGGGGGAGGATCATCCCCCAAGTGAAATATGGTGAAATTAATGCTTAACTTGTGAAAGGTTTTTCCTACAAAACAAAGCTTCACGGGTACACTGTCTGTACCTCCAGAATGCCTTAACTAATTATGAGTGATTAAAACTCATAAGGGAGTCGAGGCGAAAAACCTGCTGAATGAGTAACAGCTGACACTTTGATATTAAATCATCAGGGATGACAATTAAATCGGCAGGAACAGCTAATGGATCATATGCTTCACTTGGATAGTTTCCTGTTTGTCATTGTTGCAGTTTGATGGTGTTTACTGAAGCAAACACAGACCTAAATTGGGTAATAGGGCAAGTGTGCCGTATGTGGGGCCCTGTCATACAGTGTCCGTGTACATGTTTGAGTGTACTGACACACATAAACTGAAATGTCACAAAAACAAGAAAAGAAAAAACACCTGTTGGCAGGCGAAGAGCTTCCCCTGGTACTTATTGATGATGGTGTAACCTGTAGCCACTTTGCGATCCTCATACCAAGCAATTGGACACAGGAAATCTCTTGGGTTGGCCAGACCATTGGCTCCTGCAAAACATACACAAATAATCATACACATACACACACAAAAAATCTACACCTTTATAAACATGACTAAAGCTGTGTCTGAAATCACTCTCTGTGTACTACTGTACATGCTGCATTTTACTTACTAACCACCATTTCATAAGATGTATGCACTATATGGTGCCCTCCAAAATTCTCACAATGGATCAGAAAAGTAGTTTCCATGGCATGTACACTACTGTCTAACAAATCCAGAATGCAATGAGCGACATTTTATAAAGTATGGCTGTAGCCCACAGTCTACAGCCATGCTAGTGGCTCTGTCAGAGTATACTCAAGTCTTTGCTCACATGTTAATATGCTCAGAGGTAAAAGGTTTACCCTGTTTGCCAGTTTAATTTACTCACTAGTTTAGCATATTAGCATGCTAACATTTGCCGAATAGCAAAGTACAGCATAGCTTGATGGTCATTAGTTTTGCTGGTATTTGATCATAAACCAAAGCTTCAACCTGATGCTAGATGAAAAGTCACAGGAATCACCAAAGTGATTATAATTCATCCTGAGAGAAACATGAATGTGTTTACCAAATTTCAGGGCGATCAATCCAATAGTTGTTGACACACGTTTTGACTTCACCAAAGTGGTGGATCAACAGACCAACATCATACAAACACACACCAATGGGTCCCAGGTCAGGGAGTTCAAAGTGGGTTCCATACACCTCCAGTACATAACCTCTGGTTTCTCCAAACACATCCACACTGAAGCGCATTCCTTGCTGGAGAAAACAAGAGAAGTGCTGGTGAGAGAAAATTTAGCGCTGTTATGTATCCAATATAGGAGGTACTGATGCTGAGGGGACTTATGGGTTAATGGACTAATGAGTTCGGAAAAATACACGTGTGCTGCAATCGTAAATCCTGGTGGTCAGGCTTTCTGTAGCTCAAACGTCTTTCCAATATTATTTATTTTCAGGTCACTATGTAAAAGTATCAAACTATGTCTTTCTAAATATGGTAAGTGGGTGGTGGGGGTGGACACAATGGTAGTTTTCTATGGAAAATGGGGAGGTGAAAAACATAGAGTTCACCTGGATGACACAGATCTCGTTCAGCTCCACCATCATCTTCCCAAACTCTGTAGTGATCAAGATCTCACCCTGCTGGGGGACTAGAGAGACAAACAGACAAAGAGAGTGACAGAGAAAAGAAAATCTGAGGGAGAAGAAGGACAGAGGATTGAGCTAGCATTTTTCTTGACATTGAGAACATCAACAGCCTTTTTCCTTACCAATCAGAAAGTCTCCATCTGAGTTGTTGAAACACCTGGAACAGAAAAAAATTGAATAGCTCAGAATTGATCGGCAAAGTGTAACCAAGGATTTTTTTTTTGTTTTTGTTTTTTGTTTTGCAAGTTGATATTTGAAAATACATCTATTTGGTAAATGATGGAGTACATTTGTACATAAATACTCACCTGTCAACCATGGAAATGTTGCAGGTGTACACGTGGATGCCAATGCCATTGCGAGATTTGGCATCCCCAGCACCACAGACAGTATGCAGACCCTGCGAGATACAGACGGAGACAATCCCAATCAACTGACAATCTTATCTGAAACAATAATATGGGAAAAAGAGTTAAACTTACAGCCACAAAGTCCACTTTCTTCTCTGTGGGTTTTGGAATGGTAAATGGCAGCCAACGCAACTGTGGGAGAAACCCCAGAGTCAGAATCTACTTATTCACTAAATACAGAAAATATAAAGCAAATCATGTAAAAGGCAATTGGGATTTTTTTCTCTAAATGGTTTGAAGTGGGTGGGGCTCAGTTAGAAAAAGATGACACCATGTGTACCGTACACTAATCGGAGTTTTGCTAAATTTGACTCTAAATGTGATGAGAGTTGTCTGGCTCTTATCACTGATAATCACATCTGATCGAACCACACCTACACAGTCCTGATAAAGCTGATGAGCTGAGTTTTGGAAGTGAAAGAAATAGTTCAACATTTGTGAAATATGCGTATTCACTTTCTTGCTGAGTTAGATGAGAAGATTGATACCACTCTCATATCTGTACGGTATGAAGTTACCAGTGGCAGGCAGTAAGTTAGCTTAGTATAACATGGCCTGCCAGGCTCTGAAAATCTGCCTATAAGCACCTATAAAACTCTCTAAATACTACATTATATCCATCCATCCAGTAGCTATACCGCTTATCCTTAGAGGGTCACGAGGGAGGTGGGGGCTGGAGCCAGTTCCAGCTGACACTGAGTGAGATGTGGGGTACTGGATAGGTTTCCAGGCTATCATAGAGCTAATATATAGAGACAAACAACTAGTCACACTCACATGACATGACTAGCTGGAGCACCCAGTGGATGGGGATAGGGAGAACTTGCAGACTCTGCACAGAAAGGCCCCAGCTGAATCGGGGCTCAAACCCAAAAACTTCTTGCTGTGAGGCAACAGTGCTAACCACTGCACCACGATGCCACCCAACATATTATATCTTTTTTGTTTAATCCTTACAAAAAGTAAGATAAGCAGTGTTTAGTAAGCTGTTTTCTAATTTCCGGGCTTTATTTTAAGCTAAGCTAATATTTGAATCAAGTTTTCAGGGGCTTTAGCAACATTCACAGTTTCACTAATTGAGGCAAGAATTAAATGAGCAGGAACTCTTCCTATTCGGCTTTGATATACCTGGTTAGGATCAGGCTCCACTTCATTCCAGTTCTCTGTTAGATTCTCACATGGCACTGCAGTAAAAGGCTTATGTTTGACAGATGGGAGGATGCGGTACAACCAGCTTGAGAAAGAGAAAAAAAACAGTATTAAGGTATTCATAATGTCTAAGATCCATTTGATCTGGTATATGGGCTGATTTATGTGTCAGAGAGAGATGGATACCTCCTCATATTGGCTGGTCGTGGGCAAGTGAAAGCAGAGCCAGAGAGCTGCTCAGCATAGAGACCGTAGGGACAGACCTGAGGATTGTTCTGTAGAAAACATAATGCAGTGTGTTCAGACAGCATGTTAATGTTATATACTGTGTGTTACGTATTGTGCAAACACGGGACTGGCAGGTCTGTCTAAGGCTCAAGCATGATCAAACATAAGTCAATTCTGAGAGGTTCTGCATTTTTTTCAACTATACACAATACAGGCAAGGGAAAGTCTTAAACCACAGGGCATTGGTACATTTTGACTTGTGTGGTCATCATCTAGTCTTTTCTTTTGCAGTTATATATGGGTGGTTTTTATACTTATATATCTTCCTGTGAAACATGGAGGAGTCACAGCAGCTGTGGTGTCACCCCTCCTAACTCCTATGGTATCACCTTAAGTATTCATGCAATTAACTTAAGCACAAAATCAATTAATAAATGATTGACTTAATGCCAAAATGAGCCCGGAGTGATTTTTTTGTGTGTGTGAGCTACCTGTCTCTCAGGCAATGATCCAGGACAGCGAGGGTCTTCAGAGGAGAACTCATTCCCAAAACCGTTCATGTACTGAAATAGACAGATAGACAAATATTAAACACTAGAGGTAACTTAAAGTAAAAAAAATAAATAAATAAAACACCATGCAGCTTCATTGTAATGCAGGATAAACATATTCATGCTGGTTATAATTAAACTTGAAGGCTTGTCATTAAGGCTTGTCTTTTCGTTAATTGTTGTCATATTGATTCATTAGATCTATGATAAAACAAACTGCAGTTATGCCAAATTTCCCCCCTTGCAGTCATCCATTATTTTTGTGTTATTTTGTTACAGAAACACACTAATTACACAAACATCCTCCACAGTACATTTTGATCAATACTTCAATTATGATAAGAGTATTATTCCACTATCTTCCTTTGATTGCACTTATCACCAGCACCCATTGTCTTTCCTGCCACTGAAAAACATGAACTTGGCACAAGGTAAAGAAATCATGCTGAGTCATTGACAGTCTGCAAAAAGCACATTCACAGATATGGATAGTTTCCATATGTGCGTGTTCATGTGTCTTAAGTTCTTGGGTAAAAACACTTTGGAGGCTCTAGTGTGCCTCTCATGTGAACGTGTTTTGTAAAGAAGGATGTTGTTATGCTTCCACTTTTATATCGGGTTAGAGTAGCAGAAAAACGCAATGTCCAGCAAAACTTTTACATTACATGGATCATGCATCATAACAAGTCATTTCAGCAAGTTAATTCTTAGAATTATTTTGAGAGAAAGCTTTTGCCAAGGACTGAAACAGCTCTTCTTTTTATAGCTTTTAAACAGCATGAATATCTTTAAGGCTGAACACAACAGGTCACTCAACTGGTGTAATTGAAGTGATACTGGAGTAACGGTCAGAAGAAGAAAATATTTTTAAAGTTTTTTCGAATTTGTTTTATTGAAAAGAATCTTTCCCACTGAAATATGTTTGTGCTGCTGTTGAAGCTTCTCAGACCACATCTGGGCAGTTGCTGAATGCAGCACTCTGATTGGTCGGAGGGAACGCCTCCCTTCAGTCAGCCAGTCTGCTTCTGTTACAGTTATGATTGCACATGCACAGTTTAATTTTGAACGTCTGGTGCAGGATACGTATACATCAACAACTGAAGTACACCTTTTCTTTAATTTTCCAAATAATATTGAACCACAAGCATGTTTGCATGTTCATGCCTCTCAGACTATTCTGAAACTTATTGGGTTTGTCAGATACATATTCTAAGCACTGGTGAATGCTGCCTTACCTTGAGTCCAGTCATTGTGTTGTCTGTTAAAAGTCTCCTCGCAGCTGTTGTTTCAGCGGTTCATATGTAGCTTTTTTCTGACTCTTAATGCATTCCCCTCGGCCAAGGTCCACTGCAGCAAGCGTGCATGCTGGTATGAACTGAGTGAAAAGGGGGGGTCGGATTTATACTCTTTCTCCTTATGGTTTTAATTAAGCATTGACAGGCTCAGTGACGCAGCAGCGGGGTTTGTAGCAAAAGGGGGAGGACGGATTGGATGGCCAAAATATGCGCAAACAAGTACCAGTGTCACTGCCAAGACAAACAAGAACGAAGACTACATTTGAAAGTTTTTAGTGCAACACACAGGTAACAAATAGGACAACGGACACATTCAATACACGAAGCAAAGACAGGCATCTCATAGGCAGTGGTTTCTCGGGGTACAGACAAATGCAGACTAATCCTTAAATGAAAAAACAAACTATACTAGATTATCATAAACTATTAAGAAATATTATAGGCCTATGTAGGTTATTACGATAAAGTAAAAATTGGCGGACTACAATTTATGGTAACAGACGAAAAATGTGTCTGTTATAGTGACTATAGTGATAGACATTGTGGTCAGATTGTGGTGACCTCATATTGGACTGCTTGTGCAAACAAATCATGCACGTCCTCACGTCCTGCAAAACAAACATCCGGGCAAAACAAAAAGTCCAAGAAATAGAGTCTATAATATCCCAAATCTGCTATGACCTACTTTTATTTATTTATTTATTTAATACATGAGTGTTTATTATGAAGACAAAGTAAAAGTGTCTACACGGCAAATGTACCAACAACTTGAACGCTGAGGACACCATCTCTGTGGATTGAATGCTCCACCGGTAGATCAGGTTGTCCTTGATTTTGTCATGCTCGTTCCTGTACAGCTGCATTGTTAATTGATTTCTCTTAAAAACCTGCATAATACACGGGATAACATCTGCATGCTGCAGCAAGCAATTCAGTCTTGATATGAACAACAGCAAAGGCCTCCAGAAGGCCTATACATTACTTTAAGCAAAATATATTCAGTTCATTTCTGGAAGTAGATAGTCAAACGATGGGTACCTAATGTCCCCCATGCAGCATGTATCAAAAAGAATCAATTTCGCCTCTCTCATTCTTGCCTCTCTTCCCCTGTTGTCTATTTCTTTCTTTTTGGGTGGTGCTGGGGAAGGGTAAATGATGGCAATTCTCATAGCGAGGCGCAAATAAACTCGCCACGGCAGAAGTAACTGTTCTCAGGCGAAGCGTGCAGTCAGGCCTGGGCCCCCCGCTGACAGGCAGTCAGGGTGCTGTGCCAAAGACGAGAAAGCCCAATGGCAGGAAAATATCATGTCCCAATCTCCGGAAATTGATCTACTCCTTGTATGGAGAAAGAAAATGAGTGATTTTAATTTCATCCCCGAGTCTGATGATAGAATTCTAGAGTATTTGGGTCATATCCTGATGTGTGTTTTTAGAGAGGCAGGAATTGCTGGAGACGGGAGAAAGGCGAATGTTGTTGCCTACTGACAGTTATATCTATGCATGCGTAAGTGGGCCATAAATGCGTTGTTATTAGATGCCTGCTGAACTCAATGGCTTGATGGTAAATGGTACACTCACCTGGTAGTCTATCCCCATATGCATAAACAGGCAATCTCTTTCTGTCTTTCTCTCTCTCTCTCTCTCTCTCTCTCTCTCTCTCACACACACACACACGCATACACACAGTTATATGACTATTCTGTGACGTGACATGTGATGACATCTTTATCCTTTCATAGCAGATTGGCCCCACACTTCCATATTCATGCAATGTATGTGCTATTTTTTGCCCGCTTATCCTATATTCTGACCTGAAAAGTACGTTTTTACATGCCCTTGCAGTCCTGAGAACAGAGAACAGGTCTCATCAAGCAAAATAATTAAAGTCAACTGTTTGGGTTCACCATGGGTGTGCAGGGCTTTTAACGTGACCAGAAGAGTGGTGTTATATCTGTAAAAAGTAAACATTGAGGCTTCCAGCACGCACCATAGCTTTTGCAATGCCATACATACAGTATACTTTACAATATGTTATCATTTATATGGTCCAGAATTCATTCAGGGATTCTCAAACAATGGTCAAACCTTAAAGGAAAGAGTTATAGTGGTTAAAAAATTCTTCTACTGGAGCCCAAGCAGTGCAATGTATCTGCGAGATTTCGCCATATATACTGTACTACATTCATATTGGTAGTTATACATAGATCAATTGTACTTCTGATTAACTTAATTATGCAGTAGCCAGTAGTAACAATTAATATTTGTGTGCTTACACACTTCGCTGCTCTTGTTTCTCTACAGTAATGAGATTTTTACATCTTCTATTTTATTCTTCTTTGAGCAGAGGGAAAAACAGCTGTCAGATATACTCTTTTAGACTCAAAGAAAAACACCACATTATACAGTATAGATGGATGTTGCACCTACATAAAACAGGAAATTGAGTCTTTTGTTAGGCTGCTGATAACACACAAAATTCCACCATCATTGCAAACCACATCGACAATTTAAAAAAAGGTTGCAACGCGATTTCTTCTGATTGGCTACTTGGCTTTGTATTCTTTAGAGCTACTAAAACTACGAACAATTTGCTCAACACATTAAGAAAAAAAAATTAAATTTAACTTTTTGAAGGATGTAAGTGCACATGACATCTGAATTGTTACCATCTGGTCTCATCTTGTGTATCACTGGTAGATAACTTCTGTATTTGGATGTCACATCTAACAAGAAATAGCTTGGATTTGTGTATTTTGTAATTACAGCCCTGTTACCCACTATTGTAGTCTAATGTTAAATGAGTCCTGACATCCAGTACCACACAGAGACAGAGACACACACATCTGACAGATCCATTTAACGCTGATTAGATTTGCAAGGACACATAGTATACCCTCTCTGTGTCTCCTGTGTACCTACTCTCTCTCTGTCTTTCCCTGAGTAGGTTGAGTATCTCCTAAATCCTATCTATTGTAGTAATGTTATGCAAATGGTTTAATATGAAGATAAAAGACTGTTGCAGTATGTGGTGCTCTTGTGGTTCACAGCCTTATGTTTCCAGGACGATAGCTCTAACGATGAGGGCACTATTTGGAGTCATTAAATGATGGCCTTCCTGACATGCACCCGAACACCACCACCGCCACCTCTCCCTGCATTGGCCATTAAAGCGACTCGCACCCACACCAAAGCACACACTACAGACGCCTTTTAGCACCAGCTCCCAGTTTCTTACACATCACAGTGTCACAGAATAGAAAATTACACTCTCCTCCCACAGAGAAAATTGCTTTGGAATTGCTTGGTTATAAAGATGTGCTTTAAAGAGAGGGGGTGCATGCAATAAAAAAGGACACGCACAAACACAATTACTTAAGCACTCTAAGGACAATTCTTACAAGTTAATCAGAGGATTTACCAATTATAGATGTCAAAAGGATTTTGTTGCATATCTGTTTGTGGCCTATGTTTATGTATTGCATTGTGTTTGTCTTTGCATTCGATGTATTTAGTATGCATTTTTGTCTGTTGTTGTGTATATGTTCTAAATAACTGCAGAGCATATACTGAACACATAAATAGCAATCTCAGAATGAATTTTTGCTTTCTGCATAGCCACAAATGAGTTATCAAACAAAACAAGACATGAAAATAGCCACAAACAGTCGAGCTGATGAAAGGAAAACATAATGTAATGTACCATAGCAGAGACATGGGTGGAGGATTGAAGACAATAAGGGGAAAGGTGTATCAGTATCAAGAGACGAGAGAAGTATGACGGAGATGAAAGGGAGAAAATACAAAGTGGAAAATGGCAGAAAAGAAAGAAAGAAGCAGAGAAAAGATACAATATTGTAAAGCAAAGATAAGTCAGAGTGGACAAGGAAGGGGATGAGACATGACTTAGTAGGTTCAAGAGAGCAAAATGACACCTATAGCAAAGGAGAATATGTGAAGAGAAAGGATGTTTAGAGCTCTGTACTGGATCAAAAGCCAAAACAGAGTAACTACTACATAGTTGTTCAAAGTTAAGTTAAGACTGGAATCTGTTTTTTGACGATACAAAAAAATATTATGTCAGAAAAAATTGTAATTTATGTGAAAACAGCTTTTTTAAATTTTCGGAAACTACAAAAGTAAGATTAAATAAAACAACGAGCCAAAAAACAACCCACTGCAGTAACTGCACACTGTTTGTTACTCTGTGGGCTCTGTCGCACTCACTGCACTTTCTGCCATAGAAACACAGCCAACAAGACAGCTGTAGCAAGAGAACTATGTTAAGCGTTAGCTAGCTAGTCAGATGGCCACGGCTAGCATTAGCTGAAGCTAAAATGAAAATTTATTTTTTGTTTTTTTTTTAGATGTTGTCACAGTTGAGAAACATGTTTGATTAACCAACATCTTGGTTATTCAGTTAGTTATTTCATATAACTAAATGAGGCAGTAGTTAAACCCAATCATGAAAGAGAATAAAAACCTAATGGCTAAATTTCTCCTGAAGCTAACTAGCTTATTAGCAGCATAACAGTAACTGTTGTCACATTTGTAATATAATATTATCAATTAATGTATTAAATTGTAGATTAATTTATTAAATTGAGTTCAGTATAAATATTAATCGTCAATGGACAGGCAGCCACCTACCAACGCAGAGATATTAATTCCAAGAAACTGTAAATAATCAAAATAAAGTTTATTTTCTTATACAAACAAGTTCAAATGGAGAAGAAAACTATAGAGGATATTTTGTTGGTCGGTACTGTTCTTCCCCTATGGCCCATTGTAAATGTTACCCAAAGGCAGAGTGTCAGGATCTGTATTCATTTCCTGTTTTATTTTGAAGTCTTGGTTCTGTTGTGTTACTGTTTGTTTTTACTTCCTGGTTTTTCCCGCCTGTTTTGATTACTGTCTCCACCTTAATGTCTTTCACCTGTGTCTTGTTTCCTGTGTATTTAAACCCCACCTCATTTCTCATGCCTTGCCAGATTGTCTTTGTTACCCTTGTGTTCAAGCTCTCTCGCATTTAGTCCTGAATCATTCCCTGTGTATGATTTGTTTTTCCGGTATTTTTGTGACCCTCGATTCTGCCTGTTCCTGATCTGCCTTGTTGCCTGGTTTAACTGACTCCTGGTATTTTGACCTCTGCTACGTCTCTCGGATTAAAGATTTGGATTTTGGACATTGCACTTCTGCCTGACTCTCTCTCTCTCTTGCACTTGGATCCACACACACCTGTCCTTACAGTACAATCTGGCCATGTCGGACCCAGCGGAGGGAGAGAAATTTTGTCGTGCTCTGGGAGCTCAAGGGAAGCGTCTAACCGATTTGGAGTGGGGAGTGGGCAGTTTCCAGCCTGGAACCAGGAGTTCAGTCATTGTCTGAGCAGCTACAAGCCCTGGCTGCCCAGACTTGCCAAGTGGTTACTCGTCTGGATTCCATGTCTTCTGCTACAACAGGCCCAGCTGTTCCTGCTCCACCTCCAATACCCAGGGATCCTCCAGTTCATTTTTCAGAACCCAGAGCACCCCCCATCGAAAGGTATGATGGCACTCCTGAAACGTACCGCTCATTTTTGACTCTTTGCTCGCTAACTTTTGAACTGCAGCCTCTTACCTTTGCCACTGAGCGCTCTAAAGTAGCCTTTATGATCACTAATCTCACGGGGCGAGCACGTGAGTGGGCCACGGCTGAGTGGCAGAGACATTCATCTACCTGTGACTCTGTAGCTACTTTTTCTGCTGCTTTGGGTCGTGTTTTTGGTCAACCTGTCTCGGGCCGCGAGGCAGCCCGTGCACTTGGTAATCTCAAGCAAGGTAGAAGCCGTGTATTTGATCATGCCACTCTGGCTGCGGAGAGTCAGTGGAACGACGAAGCACTTGCAGACACTTTTTCCTGAGTCTCTCTGAAGATATAAAGGACAGACTTACCATGGTTGATCTTCCTACAAGTTTTGAGGGTCTTGTGGAACTTGCTATTAAGATTGACAACCGGATGCAGGAACGAGAGCGGCTCAGAGGAGCTACAGGCCCTGGATCTGCGCCTTTTAGTCCCAAGGAGGAACCCATGCAGCTTGGTCGTACCCGTCTGAGCCGCCAACGTGAAGGACTATGCCTCTACTGTGGGGAAATGGGGCACTTCCTGGCTCAGGGCCCGGTAAAAGGCCTGGCTCACCAGTAACCGGAGGCCTACTGGTGAGCCACACCGTGACTGCCTCTACACCAGCACGCTCCTTGACCCCTGTTCAGCTCATCACTTCTCCCAAGAATTCCCTGGCCCTTACAGCCTTCATTGAAGCTGGGGCAGACGAGAACTTCATGGATCTGAACCTGGCCCACCAGCTGAATCTACAACTCCACCCCTTTGTCCAAGCCACGCCGGGCCAGCGCTCTCGATGGTGGCCCTCCCTCAGGGAGGATACCTGGGATTTTGTCTCTGCCTGTTCTGTTTGTGCCCGCAGCAAGTTCTCCCGACGCCCCCCTACTGGTCTACTCAGGCCTTTGCCGGTTCCACACCGCCCCTGGTCTCATGTGTCCATGGACTTTGTCACTGGGTTGCCTCCCTCAGAGGGCAAGACAGTCATCCTCACTGTCGTTGACCGGTTCTCCAAGATGGCTCACTTTATTGCCCTGCCTAGGCTACCCTCTGCCAAGGAGACAGCGGAGGCAGTCCTGTTTCATGTGTTTCGGCTCCATGGTCTTCCTCAGGATGTTGTGTCTGACCGGGGTCCCCAGTTCGCCTCACGTTTCTGGAAAGAGTTCTGCAGGCTGCTTGGGGCATCTGTCAGCCTCTCCTCCGGCTTCCATCCCCAAACCAATGACCAGACGGAGAGGTACAATCAGGAGATGGAGACGGCCCTCCGGTGCATCGCCTCCCAAAGTCCATCCAGTTGGTCGCAGCAGCTCCTTTGGGTGGAGTAGGTCCATAACTCCCTTCCCGTGGCTTCTAATGGTCTATTGCCATTCCAGTGTGTCTACGGGTACCAGCCTCCGCTTTTCCAGGACCTTAAGGGGGAGGTCTCTGTTCCTTCAGCTCACGCCCTGGTGCGCCGATGTCAGCTCACCTGGAGGAAGGCTCGGGCAGCCCTCCTACGCACCAATATTGGATACGAGAGGTCCGCTAATCGTCATCGCACACCGGCTCCTCGCTACCACGTGGGCCAGAAAGTATGGCTCTCCACTCGAGACCTGCCAGTTCGGGGGGAGTGTCATAAGCTGGGTCCCAGGTTTGTGGGCCCTTTCCCGATCTCGGCGATCATCAACCCTGCTGCTGTCCGCCTTCGTCTTCCTCGGACCATGAGGGTCCATCCCACCTTCCATGTTTCCCGAATCAAGCCTGTCAAGACCAGTCGTTTGGTTCCTCCCTCCGCCCAGGTTCATTGCTGGTGGTCCTGTCTATTCGGTAAAGAAACTGCTGGCTGTTCGTCATAGGGGCCGGGGCCGTCAGTACCTAGTTGATTGGGAGGGGTACGGTCCAGAGGAAAGGTCCTGGTTCCTGCTAGGGACATTCTTGATAAAACACTGATACGGGACTTTCATAGACTGAGCCCGGGCATTCCTGGGACGTCCCTTAGGGGGGGTACTGTCAGGATCTGTATTCATTTCCTGTTTTATTTTGAAGTCTTGGTTCTGTTGTGTTAGTTTGTTTTTACTTCCTGGTTTTTCCCGCCTGTTTTGATTACTGTCTCCACCTTAATGTCTTTCACCTGTGTCTTGTTTCCTGTGTATTTAAACCCCACCTCATTTCTCATGCCTTGCCAGATTGTCTTTGTTACCCTTGTGTTCAAGCTCTCTCGCATTTAGTCCTGAATCATTCCCTGTGTATGATTTGTTTTTCCGGTATTTTTGTGACCCTCGATTTCTGCCTGTTCCTGATCTGCCTTGTTGCCTGGTTTAACTTACTCCTGGTATTTTGACCTCTGTTACGTCTCTCGGATTAAAGATTTGGATTTTGGACATTCCACTTCTGCCTGACTCTCTCTTGCACTTGATCCACACACACCTGTCCTTTTACAAGAGTGCATATGCATTTTCCTTGTATTTTCTGGGCTCTATGGAAATGATTTTTAAGTTAAATAATCGGCCTAAAGGCATAAAATAGTGAAACATAGTTTGCCTGATAATCTTCTCTTTACTTTAATGGTTAATTTCTGCTCTCTGCCTTTTGTAGGCTATTCACTGTCCTTGCTAAGTACTAACATAACAATCTATTTTGAAAGATGAAGCTTCCACTACCTGTAAGAAGATTGTTGTGAAATTGTTAATAAAAGTCGGTAATGCAGCTAGATTTATTGTACATAAATCATAGGCGGAGCAGTTGGATGTGGTGATTTTAAGCAAATGGCATGGTAGGCTATTCAAACCATGCAACGATCCAAAAACCAAACAATTCCTGCCGTCAGTTAAAATGCACTGAGTTTTGTGTGTGTGTGTGTGTGTGTGTGTGTATGTGTGTGTGTGTGTGTGTGTGTGTGTGTGTGTGTGTGTGTGTGTGTGTATACGTGTGTGTGTGTGTGTATGTGTGTGTGTGTGTGTGTAAATATGTATGTGTATATATATGCATGATTCTATATCTTTGTATTCATCTCTGCAGCCTGTGTGTCTCTAAAGATGAGCTTTGTAGTGACATGCTGCAGTTAACATAAAATGCTCTGTGAGCATGTAATGAGGCATACTGAGCCACAGTTGTCTGCCTATAGGATATTCTGTCACACTGTCTCTGGACCCGACCTAGCAACACATCAGAAACCTCATCAGATAGACTTAGCTCCCTGGACAGAACCAAAATGACAGTGGCTGGATGTTTGGCTAAGTGTAATGACGTTGGGGTTCTGGTGGTGTTTTCCTTGTAGGGGAACCAAAGGGTAGGAGTGTGTATCAGTTCAGACACTTAGTGGGGTGCTAGTTATACTATTCACCCCTCCCTCTGAAGCATGTGGACAGGTAGTGAGGATGCCTCATCTAAAACTATAGTATAACTAGGTAGTTTTGAGAGGTAGTCTGAGATATGAAGAGGGGAAACTTGAGGTAAATGGTCTTTGGACAAGGAATGAGTGTGTTCAACATCAGAGAACGAGTAGGGTGGGTTTATATCTGCGTGGTTTTCTCATCCAAGTGTGTGTTTCACTGGTGCAAGAGTGTGACTGATGTTATATCAATCTGGGAATGATTGTGTGTGAATTTTGGCGTGAATGTACACAGGCGTATAGCTCTGTCGCTATGTATGTTTGTGTATTTATGAGTGTCTGTCCAAAGCCCCATCATTAGGTCGTAGGCAGTCCCAGTGTTGGGGGTGTAGCTCGGCTGCTCCTGCTCCTCTCAGGTCAATTTAGGGGGAGAAAAGCACTTCGATCCTGGCCTGAAAGTCTGAGGGTCCCCAGCGGGAGGCAGCGCAGCCCTGCAATCTATATTGGATTTATTCCTTTCCCATCTACAGGCCCCCCACACCCCACAGAGAGGAAGTCTCAACTGCACTTTCCCTGTCCCCTAAGACAATATGTTATGGTACACACATAAGTACACATAATCGTGTAAACACACACATGCAGACACACTCAGAGGCACACACACATAGTCTATCTTCAAGGCACATTCCCCCACAGCAAGGAAGTTATACAGGCACACTTTCTTTCACTGTGGGAGTTGCAATGAGGTCAAGATATACTGAGTTTTGAGAGAGACTGACAGACAGAAAAGAGACCAGCAGAGAATCATCCAAGCTGTTGACAGAGTGAGTTATTTGAGGCTGACCATTGTTTCTCTTCTGGAAAATATTGTTCATATTTATAAAGGCCAAGGTGTAAAATGCATTTTTATTACATTGAAGCAGGAATAAAAGAATTTACATAAAACTCAGACAAGGTCAGGGAGAAACGAGGTTCTTAATTTAGTCTAATCAACTGTCATTTGCATCGCACCATTTGCGCAAGGTATTGCCACTAACTGAATAAATGGACTTCTTCAGACTCAAGGGGGGGCATTCTGGTTTTGATAAGCTTGCAACATAACTGATTTGCATATATTACTTTGATTATCTCATTACTAGGATGATTCTTGCGGAATTTTTGACACGCGCAATCGAATTAAAATTAAGGCACGCAATCAATAAAAGGGCAACGCGGCTGTGAAAAGACACGGCACCCCAGATTTGTATGGTCAGCTTGTGATGATAATGCTGGTGATGTTGGTTATGGTGTTGATGTGGCAGATGATGGTAATTGCCATGACGACGATGATGATGATGATGATCTCTCAGCTCACGAGCTCCTGGACTCCGCAGTAGGTTTACGAGAGTCTCGGGCTCTTGATTCCTGTGATCAAAGCAGTAATCAGTGGAGACAATGGGGGCCGTGAAATTGCCGCTTTCGTGTGGGTGACCTATGCACCTGCCATGAATCCAAGAGTGGCCCAAAGGCGGCTCATGTTCCCGCAATCGATAATAGCGCTCACATCTTTCGTCCGACTCGACCCATCTGTGGAATGATGAAATCATGCGTATAGACGTTCTCGCCTCGGATAATTTTGCAATGCAGAAGCCAAAATAACCTGATACACTGTGAGGAACAGGTACAGGCATGAGGGCCATCAATTCAACTGAGCTCCAAAGTATGATCAAGTATCATTTATCACCCAAAACTTCAAACTTTGACTGATGAGTGACCCAAAATATTAAATGTATCGTTCGGTTTGATTTTAGTTTATATGTGGCTTTAAAGGCCTATATAATACACCTTCCAAATTATGCATACTTTTGTGTGTTCTGATCACAAAATCTTCAGTACTATTATATGCCAAGTGGCTCACTCGTTGCTATACACAATTTGCTTGAGGGCGTAAGATTTGGAGACTCCTTCTCTCCTCTGTCATTCTTCTGCACACTAGCCGGAGAGCAAACGCACATGTCCACGTTTTAAATTCATGATGTGAATAATTATAGGCCTGGAAATTGTTTTCTTTATGACCTTCTCTTTCCTTAACCCCCCGACACATGCAAACACATACACACATATAACAATAACCCCGTAAAGAAAACTACTTCTGTTGAAGCATTAAGTAGTTAATTATTTTCCTTACATAAGGACAAATTATCAAGTCAGTTGATCGAAATTAGAACCCTTTGTTTGTGATCAGACCGCATTACCGCTGGAAATTACGGATGATGGCTGCGTGAGCGCTTGCCTTTGTTGTTTCGATCATCGCCTGTCGCTCTGAACTAACGCTAACAAAGTCATTAAACTGACTCCCTCTCTCTCTCATTATGCGGGCTTTAATAACCGCTAATTAACTTTGCTTACGCGCGCCTTAAAAGCCCTCCCTCCAAACACACACTCTCTCCTTCTCTGCCTCCGTTTCTTTCTTCTGCAGCCTGGTCTCTCAAGCAGAGCAAGTGTCCAATTATGTCAGAGAGGCAGGGCGGATGGAGGATAAAGGACGAGTCGTCGTCACCAAGGCCACGAGGCAGTTGCTGCATGTTACGGACCAGTATTTACACGCGTTGCATTGGGACAAACTTGTGGGAAAACAGGAGGATGATTCGTCTTCACCAAGCACTGAATAGTCCTGTCCCTGTATGTGCAAGTATAGGATACCTGTCTCCTGCAGGTGGATGAGGGTTTTAACTTTGAATAAATGACTTTATGCCTATAAAGACCATGCATACAAATGCATCTGTAGTCAAATAGGTTAGATAGCGGATGAAGCGAAAGGCAGTGAGTAGCAGAAATTGGGGAGTTGATGAGAATAAAGCGCAGAGTATGATGCGTTTAGATGGTTCAATAGGGCTATAGAACAACAGAGTTAAGTCTCAGAGAATCTCTCCGTCTACACATTTTAATAACTGGGCCTTAGCTGTTACAGTAGTTTGCTATTCAATCCAGAAGATGGCGCCATATGAATGACCTGCAAGGCAGAGCACAACCTGCTGGTCCCTAAATGATGAGCTTCATTAGTATCACTTCCGTGGCCTTCACTGGAGAGGATAGACATGGAGCTGAGAGGGAGCAGAGATAGCTTGCATCACATAGGGGGAACTGTTTAAAATGCATGCACTCTACCATAATGCATAATCTACCTCCTAACTTCAGTGTGTTTAAAATAAATGGCCAAGGTGCGTGAGACCAAAACGGCACACATGCCTATGGACTTCCAGGGTATATTTCATATTGGCACAGCAGCATTAGGCTATCTGAGAACAGAACACGAACAGAAAGCATGCAACCCCGAGTTTCCCCTCGGTGTTATCAAGTTAGGATGCTATGAAAATACAGGGGAGGCGTTGGTGAGATGGTCCTGAAACGGGAGGCGGCCTCTCTCCGCCATCTCTTCACCTGCAAGTCAAATAGACGGAAAATTGAAAATGTTAAAATTGCGCTCAGGCTATTCCGCCCCCCTCTAATGTATGCGCGTAATTAGTGCATTTAAACAAAGCGCGGATGTCCTGCTGGCTGAAATGGCGGCTGACATCTCTTTTTCCACAGGGTTAATAACAGTGTGCGGATAAATGAATCAAATTGTGCCCCCCAAATTACAGAGCGACTCTAAATACTCGTCAGTATTACGTACGTCTGTTTGTGACCGCACAGGAAAAAGGCATAACATTTTATATTGTTATTACACTCATTACATTGATTTGCGTGCAAGTAAACAAGCTCAGAACTTTGTGACACCACAGAAAGTTGCGGATGGACTGAATCTGACACCATGCGTGTGGGAACAGGTTGCAGTTGCTCATAATACCATTATAGTACAGCATATGTTATAAATACTGGAGACAAAAAGATATTGTCTTTGTATTGCCTGATAACAAACATAGGCCTTATCACAGAGGAAATCTGCTACACAAAAATGTTAATTCTGTCAAATAGCACGATTTTTCCACTTAAATGCTATTTCTGCAGATACGTTTTAAAGCACCAATGTTAAAATTTTACCAGGCACTTAAAAAAATTAAGAACTGAGTTCGTTGGGTTTATCTCCATGAAATCTACTAAGCGGCCTTAACTAAATTTTACATAGATCTACGGCGCTCGTATCCCAGTTCCAATCAGTAAAAAGCTAGGCCTATTAACTTATAAAATAGTTAAAAGCAAAAACATAAATAAATAAATAAATAAATAAAATAAAATAACTTGGTCTATTTTCTGGACGTACATTTTATTGCTATTTTTCGTTTGCTGCAATTCTCTAACCCGGCCAGATACATAACGGAGGGGAGGAAGAGAGAGAGAGTGAGACAGAAGGAGAGAGTAAATTGCAGCTTGCTGAAGTTTTTGGATTGAATTCTGAAAATGATCCTTCTAACAGTGATGGGCTCTGAGGCGAGGATAGGGGTCATGCCATTCAATAGACTTTCATTTAAAATTACATTCTCGAGCCATCTCTCCATCTCTCCCCCTCTCCACGGCGGAGTCACTGCATGCTATCCCGGCTCCCCGTGCGGCGTCTCATCACCGCCGCGCCACCCTCACTTTTGGAGGCAATTGGTGGGAGAGGGAGGGAGCAAGAAAAAGACAGACAGACAGACAGACAGACAGACAGACAGATAGACAGATAGATAGATAGATAGATAGATAGATAGATAGATAGATAGATAGATAGATAGATAGATAGATAGATAGATAGATAGATGCTCATAATAAACGTATTAATGCTTGATTTCCTGTCAAAACACAGTTTTGATATTTCTATTTCTATGTGACTCAAACTCTGACATGGCTTTCGCGGGTGTTCTGTGAGGGTGAACAGAAACTCCGCGCCGGATTTTTTTTTTTCATCTTGGCACAAGGATTCAACACACAGTATTTGTATGCTTTAGCCTGAAAGATAAAAAAGGTTATGCTTATCATTTAACCTATATAAAGTACATGTGTGAAAAAACTACCCAAAAATCATTACAAAAAAACCCCAGCCAAATAATTACATTATCTCATTGAATTAAAATATTCGTGTATTATTATTATTATTATTATTAATATTATTATTACGAATTTATAATGATCTCAAAGTAGTATAAATAACATGAAATGGGGGGGTTGCATAAGGGAGGGAATTGTGAAAAAGGAGTTATCAAACTAAAGTCCTCTGAATTAAACGAGGAACTGATTGTTTGTTTATTAGCAATATTAACAGTTATAACTGTTAATGCTGAACTATATTAGTGTAATAATAATGTAATACTGTAATATACTGTCCTGTAGGTCTATATATACATATACAGGACAACAAGGCTATAGCCTAGGTGTGCAGAAAAGGCCTTTTTCACAGCAGACATTTTGACTTGACATGGTACAAAAAGCACAGGCACAGTTACTAATAACTTTAACAGTGGTCCCAGTAAGCCATGAGAATGTGACAGCGAGCCAGCATGCACAATACCAGGACCCTGAAAACGAAGCAGCTAATGTATTTTCCTGCTTTGCCATGTTAAAATGTAGCCTACTCCATGAAAAAGTCTATTTTGATCTTGTGTTATTATTGCTTCTTTCATGACCAACAGTCTCTGTAGTGATTATTGTTTTTGTACCTTTTGGCTACATTGTTGCAATTCATTAATACTGTAAAACACACTTGTACTTGTCTGACTCTTTTGCCACTTCTGCCAAAGCCATCTTTACATTATTAAATAATTTCACGGAATTAGTGATAATTGTTGATGGCGCCTCTCATAACATTTTAAACATTTTAATGTTACACAGACCATAATTGTCAGAGTACAACGAAAATCAAACCGACAAGCAAGAAAAGCTGATTTACGGTGCTTCGGTTTTGCAACTTTAGCTGTTGAGTTCGTTCCATAGAGCAAAAGACTCCATATCAGGTTTTGTTGTCTTTACCTCAAATTAACTTTAATCGTAAAATATATAAAGAAGCTGCGCTCTGTCTCTCTCCCAGCATACACATACACCAGCCAATCGGGCGAAAAATAACTCCAGAGCTAGCGCTCGGAGCGAAAAAGACACTGGCGGATCGGAGCGCAGCGCGAGGCAGCCAAGCCGCTGTCTGTCTGAGAGTGTGAGAGAGGGGTGACAGAGGAGAGAGAGAGAGAGAGAGAGAGAGAGAGAGAGGGGAGTGAGGAGAAGGAGGGAGGAGTGAACGGTCCTAGTTCAAACAAACACACCGGCCTGAGAGGAGAGAAGAAGAAGAAGGAGGAGGAGGAGAGCGCCAGAGCCCGAGAAAGAAAGAGAGAGAGAGAGAGAGAGAGAGAGAGAGAGAGAGAGAGCGAGAGGGAGAGAGTGGGAGACTCACAGGCGTTACCGAAACTAGACGAACCAAATCATCGACATGAGCGGTCAGTTTGAGGAAGATATCCACGACCGGGGCGAGAGGAAGAGCAGTAAATCCCCGACGCTGCTCTCATCTTACTGCATAGAGAGCATTCTGGGCCGCCGGAGTCCTTGTAAGGTCAGACTGATAGGGCCGCAAAGTTTGACGGGTCTGCCCGGCAGAGAAGAGCTCAACAAAACGGCTGACGGTAAGTTTACTTTGAAGTGGAATTAAAAAGATAGCCTGCAGTGGTTATTTGGGAACGTTGTAGAGGATAAACACGTAGACCTTAAAAATAAGTTAGTTTTATGCTCAAAGTCTGTAGGCTAGTTAATGCCATAAGAAGAGTCAGCAAGTCATCACGTTTTAAGGAGAATAATCTCGTTGGTTTCATAATAGTTGGATAATAAATGTTTCCTAAACTAAACAGTTGGTGTTATGTCTGAAGGAATTGTTTACAGGCTAGGCCTATAAAAGTATTTAAAGGAAATGTTTGCTCTGCTTTTCACAGCCATTTTGTTATTCATTATTTTGACATAGCATGTTTGACACGCTTCTTTCTCAGGGCCGACGAAAGACCTTTCTCTCAGTGCTGACATGCACTTGCCACCCAAGCTCCGCCGACTGTACGGACCCGGGGGGAAGTACCTCCACGACCACGCAGAGAAGCTGGACAGGGAGCGGCTACTCCTGCACCAAACCACCGACAGCCTCAAAATCAGCCAAGCACCGCAGGTCAGCATTAGCCGCAGTAAATCCTACCGGGAGAACGCATCACTTAGCCGGGGAGAAGGCGACCAGAGCCCCGTGGTGGGTTCGGAGGACGGCGGCCTGGGACTGGTGGAGCTCGGCCCGTTGAAGTTCGAGGAGGACGCGGTGAAGGAGGATGAGAGTTGCGCTGACACCGCCGCGCTGTCCCCGAAGGAGGAGGAGAGGGAGAGCTTGAACGCCGGGGATGGAGACGTGAGGGACGGGGAGGACAGCGTGTGTCTGTCAGCTGGCAGTGACTCGGAGGAAGGGATGCTGAAACGGAAGCAGAGAAGATACAGGACTACTTTCACAAGTTACCAGCTGGAAGAGCTGGAGAGGGCTTTTCAGAAGACACACTACCCCGACGTCTTCACCAGGTAAAAAAAATTAAAACAGCAGAACTTGTATTCTTTCAAGCCTCATTGATTCTATTCTTTTGTTTTAGATTAAAAATTTGTGACTTTCCTGAAATAGTATTATTATTATTATTATTATTATTATTATTATTATTATTATTATTATTATTATGCATTATAGCCTATACGTTTACAAATTAAAAACCAAAAACTGTAGGTCTATAAATTTGAGTTTTAAATACACACAAGGCGTCAATATTATATTCGTTTACAATAGTGATGTCTGATAACAAATAATTATTGTTATTATTGTTATTATTATCAGTAGTAATAGTAGTAGTAGCAGTATAGATGGCTATGTTTAAAATAAAATCCCAAAAGAAACGCATAAAGACACACACATGCAACGTATTCTCTAATAATTCCATTCATTAATGGAAGGATGATAATTAATGCCTTTATTTTTTATAATAAACACCTCCCTAGCCCATAAAATTTTCGAAAAACAGTCCCAGAAATTCCACACGTCTGTAACAGGATACTTCGCGAATCACGCCTCATAAAATGCCCGAACACCAAATCCGTGCTTTGCATAATTGAACACAATAGGCCTGTAAGTGCTGACATACTGGGGACGCTTTGTTACCTGTGTCCGCTATTATTGACGCAGATGAAAGCAGCAGGTTAGCTGCTGGACACGATACATAATACAGGCTGCAAAAAAGTCAGGACTTTACCTTAAGACGAAGGGCAGGTGTATATGCACGAACACACGAACACACACACACACACACACACACACACACACACACACACACACACACACACACACACACACACACACACACACACACACACACACAGACACACACACAGAATTAAATGCGGGGCTTCTTTGTAGCTATTATTTTTCTGAGGGTTTTATGCTGTTTTAGAAAAATCCATTATTATGATTTTTATGTAGTAGGTCATACAAACAAAATAAACTCGCTTATAAATAAAACTTCAGACCTAGGCTATTTTCTGCTAATTTAACATTCTGATAATTGGCACATCCGCCTTTTTTGTTCGAAAATAAAGGCTTTTCTGCAGGACACACGAACCTATATTTTCGATTTTTTTTTAACCATTGGGATTATTCATATTTCCCAATCGATTTACTTTAAGATGACTTGTAGGTCTAATTTGCACTGCAAGCCCATCTTGCAGCTGAAGGGACCGTCAATTGCTTTGTGGCAGGATAGTTTAGATGTCATTATTTCAACCATCATGTTGTTACAGTGGCAGGCGTGGGCTAAGGAAAATCACTAGGCCTATCTCTACCCATCCGTGACAGGCAAAATAGAATATGGCTATGGCGTCTTTCTGCAGTTCATGTCAGGGAGGAGGAGAAAAATCAAGCCTATTTTGATCGTCTATTGTTGACAGTGAACAATCGGAGGGAACAAAACAGCAATTCTGCGTTGCTTCCAAACGGTGGCCTGTAACCTTGAATCTTTTCTTTCTGCCTTTCTGCCTTTGCTCCTTTCCTCTTTTTTTTTCAATTCTTTTCAGAGAAGAGCTCGCAATGCGCCTGGATCTTACCGAGGCTCGTGTTCAAGTAAGTGGATCTCTGTTCTATCTTTATCGGAAAATAGAAGCCTGTGACCTGTAAATCAAATAGGGGGAAAAAAAAATCAGCATCCCTTAATGTTTTATGTCCTCTATAAAATTGCCCTTTTACACAGCGCTGCATCATAACCGGTGATATGCGTCACTGATTGAGGATCAACGACTGCGGGCCTATTTGAGGCAGTAATTTATTACAGTAAAAATGTGTTAAATGGCCCAAGTCGCTACGCAGGGAAGGTCTTTCCTGTTATTGAATATTATTACACGCGAACGGGGGTCGTTTTAGTGGCAATTAAGCGGACGCTAACGATTCATAAAAAGCTCACTTAGTGCGAGAGCAAACACTGTCTATATTCCTGGGATGAGATGGTGTTTGAATTCCCATCGGAGGGTACAGAGAGGGGGCGAGGCCGAGATGAGTGTCTGAGTAAAAAGATGTGTGTGAGAATAAGAGAGAGAAGGAAGGGAGGGGAGGGGATGGAGAGAAAGAGGGGAGGGCTAATGCTATTTGATTTCCCATTATGTGATTGCAATAGACCTGCATTGATCCGATGCTTTGCACTTGGGAGCGAATGAGAGACCATTAAAAGTGTTTGCCCCCCCCCCAACGCATCCCACTCTCTCCATCTCTCCCTCTCTTTCGCTTTACACTGAAAGCGTGGCTTGCATGTCGAAAGCCCGGGCTCATAACCACAGAGACAGTTCAAACAGGGTGGAAGCTCGGAGAGGTTATGGCTGACGGTAAAGCAACAGATGTCTCTTTGGGGGCCGTAGGTGAACAAATCACTTAACGGGCGCCATCAGGAGGTGATAAAAACTCATAAATTCCCGAGGGGCTGTGTAATGCTAAACAGCCCCTCTGGGAATAATGTGTGTGTGTGCCTGTCGCTCAAGCTGGTTCGTTCAATCACTTTCCTCATGTTGACATTTTGCTCGTTGTGAGAGCCCCGTGCCTCCGCAGTGCAAACTGGGCAACAGTGGATGCGTGGGAAAGTTAAATACTCTCTTGGATGGAAGTCACTTGTTCTACATCTCTTAAGAATTTAATTTAAAGCGCATTAATTGTTATTGGAGCCAGTTCAGCGGTAATTTTCTGGATCTTTTGTTAACACCGCTCTTAATGATCTCTCCCCACCCTGAAGCCCGTCCACATGAACGGGGGGTTTAATTAGACAGATAGTAGATTTAAGGGACCGTGAGCGGCAGGGTTTACCTTGCAAGTAATTACCGTTGACTTTCCGCCTGTTGGCCACCACCTGAATCAGACAACTATTAGAGTACACTGACAAAACATTCAGTGGAGTCTGGTCATGTTAATTACAATAAAACATTGCTCTGATGTAAGCAGGACATGGAGTTATAGTTTTATTTTTTTATAACCTGCATAACTGAACAGCATTTGTCTTTTAGACGGAAATGGCTTATTTATTTATATTTATTATTCATTTATTAGATTTTTGCTTTTTCTATATGCGGCCTCTTTTATCACTTGAACCTGTATCTGTTTTACTAGAACCAAGATTTATGTTTTACTGCCTTTGTCCTCCTATTTTTCCTTATCTTCTAACCTCTTTTTGGGAAAAGTGATAACCTGCTCATATTAATGTGTGTATCATCATCTCTCCCTCAGGTGTGGTTTCAGAACCGCAGGGCCAAATGGAGGAAGCGTGAGAAGGCCGGGGTGCAGGCCCACCCGTCAGGCCTGCCGTTCCCAGGCCCCCTGGCAGCGGGCCACCCTCTCAGCCACTACCTTGATGGAGGTCCCTTCCCTCCCCACCCCCACCCAGCCCTGGAGTCTGCATGGACGGCTGCGGCAGCTGCAGCCGCAGCCTTCCCAGGCCTGGCCCCGCCGCCTCACAATGGTTCTGCACCACCCTTGGCCACCCCGCTTGGCCTGGGCACTTTCCTGGGCACGGCTGCCATGTTTCGCCACCCTGCCTTCATTGGGCCCACTTTTGGCAGGTAAGCTGCACCCATACACAGACATCCCTTGGACCTGATATTTATTCTTTACAGTTATTTACATCAGAGTTCGCCAATCTTTGTACTTGCAGGACTTCACATTTATCCCTATATTTACATTAAATGACTACAATTTTGTAGTCAAGCCCATGTACAGAACAATGCACAGCAGCAACTGAGCTTAAAATAAACTCCTGGCACATCATGCAGTTCTAATTACAATTATCCTCAGTCACACTGCATTACTGTTTATCTCAGTGTCTGATTATAAATATGTTATACTGTTAACCATTGGTGTGTAATGACTCTGTCAAATTGCTTAATAAATTAACCAAATGTGTGATCCTGCCAGACAAGCTGTGAGGGGGGGGGTGAACACTCCATATGCCATAATCAGCTTATCATTTGCTTTTCTCCTCTGTTATACAGCATTATTAACCTTGTACTCTCCACGTTATCTTTTATTTTAGGGAAGTCGGTATACAATAGAAGACATGAATCTAGTTAAGGAGAATTTTAAGACAATGTGAAGAACCTGAGAAAGAGGAAATAAAATACATATGGACAGTGAAAATCTTAATTAACAGGAAATGGTTTTCCCCCTTTTACTGCTGTCACACAGACAGCATTTTTGAGTTAACACTGCTCTCTGTTGTAAGGAGAAAGAGGTTATGAGGCAGATTACTTATTTTGGATTGAATAATTTAACCTTTAATATTGGCAAACATGTTTAGCATGCATCAGTGTTGTAGATGGTTACATTTCTGTCTTCTTTCAGGCTCTTCTCCAGTATGGGTCCCCTGACTAGTGCTTCCACTGCTGCAGCCCTCCTCCGTCAGCCTGCCCCTCCTGTAGAGAATCCCACCCACACAGGGCCTGTCCTCCCTGATCCTTCCCCTTCTTCCACCTCCTCAGCTGCAGCAGACCGTAGGGCCTCCAGTATTGCCGCGCTGCGCCTCAAAGCTAAGGAACACTCCGCTCAGCTCACCCAGCTTAACATCCTGCCCACCGGAGCTGCAGGGAAGGAGGTGTGCTGAACACTCAACACCAGCTTGATGCTCCCCCTATCCCAGGTTTACGTCCCATTCCATGACACCCCTGTCCCCCTTCCAAAATCCCATTCATACCTCTGGAGGCTGATGTCCTTATGTCCCCTGTGTTCAACCATCCCCGTTACCTCATGTTTCCCCAACAAAATAGCACGACCAAATTCAAAAGAGCACTGGCTAAAAAAAGGTGTGTTTGTGTGTGTCTAGTAATGACAGCTATTGTAACATTGTTGTACACTCCATTATTTAAATTGTGTAAACAACAAGTACAGTATTTGAAGCTTAAAAAAATAAATTCTTGTCAAAATTTCTTGACACTTTACCATTAAATTAAATTTGAAATTTGAAATTAGGTTCTGTATCATTCACTTAGGCTGTCATATATATATATTTTTTTTCAAGAGCCCATAAAACTGTCCCACATGCATAGACAACCAATACAAAGAACACACGTTGCCAGTGGAAGCATGTAACGAAGAACATTAACTCAAGTACTGTGATTCAGCTTTAAGTACTTCTACTTTACTTTAATATTTCCATTTGCTGCCACTTTATACTTGGACTTCACTACAGCTCAGAGGAAAATTATGTGCTTTTTACTCCACTAGATTACTTTACAAATCATTTACTTAACATTTAGATACAAAACATCTGATAAGCTTACACAGGGGCCATTTTTCTGTTTTCAGTACTTAAATTTTTATACTTTAAGTTTATAAGTTAAAATAATATAAATCAATACATGTTTGCCCTTAATACTTGTACACTTTCACTTATGCAACAATTTAAAAACTGGACTTTTACTTTTAACAGACGATTTTACTGTTACTTTGTGGTTTGGCTAATTTTAATCAAGTAAATGGTCTTCGTTACACACACGCACACACACACACACACACACACACACACACACACACACACACACACACACACACACACACACACACACACACGCAGCAGTCACGCACGCATACAGAGCTGAAGAACCGCAGGGGAACCCAGGCTTTAGAAATATTTCTTGTGCTACTTCAAATGTGGACAGCTCGAGTGCTCGACATTAATCTGTATGCATCGACGTGGATTGAGCTAGTCTGCGTTTATAATAAAGGCGAGTTGGAGGAGGTCCCCCCCAGAACCAAAGGAAACCTGTCCATTGACCTTCCATAGCCTTCTCTACAAGCCTGACTCCTCTCCACTGCTCGCCTGTCCAACAGTCACACTGAGCACACCGCTCTGTGTGTGTATACATACGTATACTCTGAATCAAACGGGAGTTATTTATGGTCTTTTTAAATCCACGTCAGCGGCAGATTAACCCCCACACACACAGTGGCATTTCCGCTGAGTCTGACTCAAGGACATGCGAGCAAAGTTGAAACCTGAGATGTGTTTCTAATGACGTACCTATGTGAAAGAAAACTGTACATATTGTGTAAAAAAAGGGGGTGGATGGGGGGTAAGACAAAAAGAATGATTTTCAAAACAAGGTCGTGTATATTTAAGGAGACCGTGTTTGATAACTTGCACTGGGTGTAGTGTTTAAGGAATGTCGCCCTGTGTAGATCTCACCTGTGTTTATGAATTATTAGGTTTTTAGATAATTATTTATGTCTAAACTTTTCCCTGAACAACTGAATGAAGGACATTTTTTTTCTTAAGAAAGTGATTGTAAGTTTCCTGGTTTAATAATTTGAATAAATTACATTGGTAAAATGAGTTATCTTTTATTATTTCAAATTCATTTAGGACTGACATGGGCCTAAACCTGGAAAAATAAACAATGTGAAATAGAATATAATAGAACTATTAATAAAAGGTGTTATGAAGAAATTGTCTTTTTTTGTCTTACATTGAAGAATGTTTTTGCAAAATACAAATTCTTAAACAAAACTCAATTTATGAGAATTTTTAAAGTTATAATAAAGAATTTTAACGTCATTGACTAGAGGAATGTAATTTAAATATCCATCCAAGTCCAGCAGCAGGTTTTCTGATGTTTAGAAAGATTGCAGACCATCTTAGAAGGATAAAAAAAAAAATGTGTTGAAAGAGAAATGTATCGCTGCAGAGAGCAGAGGTGTAGGCGCACTGCTCCACCTGAATAAGCGAAAATGTATTAGGTATATGCGCGCTGTATGCGTCTATCCTCTTCAGACCAGATGACAAAATACTGACCATACATTCATGATCTTAATCCCCAACATGTGAAACGCGCGACAAAGGCGAGAGGTTTAAAATAAAATCGCCTACTTTAAATGGGGGTGGGTGGGCCTCACAAAACTTCCTTTAAAACCCTTTAAAGGCGCTAAATTGGTCTTAACATCCGTAATGCAGTGTCGATGGAAGTGAGTCCCCATTGTCATTAATGAAGTAACAAACCACTTCATCAGAACGGCTTTTGCACACACGCACACACAGCTCGTAGAATTAACCCCCCCCCCCCCCCCACACACACACACACACACACATACACATACATTGGATCTCACTACTGATGTAGACCTATTACAGCAATCAATGGTTATTCTCCTCCCTTTGACCAATCTATGGTGCCCGACCAAATCGCGTGAAATTAGCCGGCGGATTAATGTAGTCCCTCTTTTTATTGTCTGTATCTGTGAAAACCCTCTTGTTATTCATTCAGCGCCCTTGTGTTATAGATCAACCGATCCTATACCTGTTAATCGTTGAATTTACTCCAAGGAAGCCGGAATTAGATCCGATAAGGGATGGATGGAGAGATAGGCATATATCTGTATAGAAATTTAATCTAGCACACACATACACACCCAGCGTCATACAAAGTCACCCAGCTGCTCTTTGGAGAATAATGCAGAAAAGGAGCAGGGAAAATAAGAAAAGATTTAAAAAAAAATTCTCCTGCGCGTATAGACCACCATCTACCACGTTTAGAAAAGAAAAAAAAAAAAAATTCTATTCCTTTGCTCAAGTTCAGTGGAGCGTGTTTTTTTTTTCTTGGCCCTATAGGGTTTTGATGAGATTGTCGGGGGAGTTTAATCGTATTGTGAATATAACTAATGAATGGCAAACCAATTTGTCCCTAATATCTGGGGAATGCCGGGAGGCGGATGACCTGCTGGGAGCAAGGCTTAAACTTTCTTTGCAGCGCAAAAAGGCGAGAAAATTGAAATGCTGTAGCGGGGCAGTAGTTCTGGATTTATAAAGTCGCACTTGTTGGGTGTATGCTTTTCATTCAAGACAGGCCTGTGCTTACGTAGGCCATGAGTCAATATGAATGATCATCATAATGAATGTTGATACAAATAAGGTAAGGACCGTCCAATCATGCCGTATTTCCTTGCAAATTGGTTGCAAAAAGAAAAGTCTACATGATTTGGTCGACTGTTTAAATACAGTGGGTCATAACGCTCCTGCATGCCTCTCACCGGTTAATCCAGATGCCCAGAAAATGTCCCCCCACTTATGTGTGCCCATTTTCATCCTTCGATTTGATTTGGCCAGTGATTTGGATTCTACCTGGCCTCGTTTGTCCCACCACGTATCCGCCTGAGAGAATAGGCCCAATCACGCCACAGCCTCAGCCGGATCAGTCCTCACTCAGTCTCCGGGAGAGGAGCTTTAAAAGGCGCTTTGATGGACCCCCCCTTTCGGAGAACCGCGGCCACGATGAAAGACCTGAATAGCAGGGCCATGGCACTCCGCTCCCCTCTCGGATCGCCCCTTAATTCCCCGTCTCTCTCGCTCTCATCCAATTAGCTCAGTGTATTAAGCGGTTTATCGTCTCATAACCGCCCTTTCAGCTCCAACAAGGGAGACACTTTGCAATAGGACCAGCTCTCCTTTTGACACCCTCTCTGGTGCTTGTATGTTCCACCGCGCTATGAATAACAGGGACAGAATAGGGGACTAATTCCCTCATCAAAGCCTACCTTGTCCATCGCTGGTCAAAACGACAAGCAATAAAGCTTAACACGACAATACAAAGAGACTTGTTCGACCTTATTAGCTTAGCAGGGTCGAATAAATGCCGGACTCAATTTGACTGGGTTTACTCCAAACCTAGAGGACAAAACGGGCCCCATCACTTAAAAACCTGAAGCCTGGGTAATGGGAATAGCAGGCCTGTGCACATCTACTGTGAACTGAGGTTGGTTAAGTCTAAGGAAAATAGAGAGCAAAAAACAGGCTAAGCAACTGTGGGAGAAGTAGTTGAGCTGATATGATAAAATAAATATGTAAAGTTATAAGCAATAGGCTGTAAATGCACTGAGACACTTTCTCTGGCACACAGCCTGTTCTATCAATTGCACAGTGAATCATGGTTTAAGTGTTCAGCCCACTTAAGGTTGCCTTCACAAGTCACAGTGGTTTGAAGTGATTTGTGAGGCGTTCAGTGTTTATGGAAATGTACACTGCAGGATGGAGTAAAAAAACTTGACTGTATTAATAAAAAGGAGATTTCCCTGGGAGAAAATGGTGAAACACTTCATGTAGCAAGTTACAGACTGAAGAATACTACAGTTTAGGAAAATACATACGGTATTTAGAAAATGTAGAGTAACAGTACTATATATACCATGAGACAATATACATATCAAGCATCAGATATCTTGCCTTACAGTTATCCCTTAAGTATCTGTTTGTGTTAGGATATATCAGTGAGCAGTACTGTTTTATGTCAATATTGGATTATCACATAAACTGGTATCAATGTAAAGAAGCACCTCGATTTGACAGGTACTTAATTCCCTAGATTAGTTTTTTTTCCCCAACTAAGTTTCTCAATTGATTTCCCCCCAAATTTTACTAAATCACAATACTGTGATATTAAATTACATACACAATAAAATAGAATTTTATATAATTCACTCCTATTTAGAAATAACTCTCTCAGACTTCTGTTTATTCATCTGAAATCAAATAAAACTCAAAATCACGTCCATATTTTTAAAAGGACAAAGCTGGTGACAGTCTCCATTTTTCTTATTTCCAACAAATTCCATGAAAGGACTAAAACCAGTGATGTCTCAGCCAAGCCCGTTAACTCCTCAAAAGGACATAAATTATTAAAATCAGGACACAAAGATATAGTTTAATTTTTAAAAAAAAGGCTGAGTAATTTCGTACAACAGCCGGGCACTGTAGTTTTTAGCAATATTACTAAAACAAGAATAAACAGTGCATTTTTGGGAGACTATTTTCAGTTGTAGATTGATACAAATTTGGTGCTTTAGCAAGCATTTACAGCAGCAGGGCAGTGTATGTGGTTTGACTTTAAATAACCTACGGCACCCATGTTTATATTAATGAAGGAACATGTCACCCAGTGCAAGAGAGAACCTCATTTTTGGACAACAATGGAGATCTATAACACAAAGGAATGAGATGTATCAGTCTTTGGTTATGCAGACACTACCTGTTAGTACAATCAATTCCCTGTAGCTTTCGGTCTTTTCTTGAGATTTGTTTGTTAAGAAATATTCTTTAAATTTGTTTATAAATAAAGCTTAAGGACTATCCAGATGCTCCAGTACTATATAATGGGTATATTTTGTTGATTTTTCACATTTTTTAATAACCTTCACTTTCATGGCATGTTTATTGTATTGCAGTGTGTAGTGGTAAGAAAGGAAACATGGAGCTGCTACAGGATATCCATCCACCCATATCTGTAATCCCCACACTGCAAATAACACAAGATTAATATCTTATCCATTTAGCTTTTTATTGAGGTTTCACTATCAAAAAGTTTCTCATCAATATCAAAATACCCAACATGAAATATTCTAGTCATTGCAAAAACACCATTACATAAACCCCCCTGAGCAATACAAGTAAAGATACATGGAAAATTACACACATGAAAACACATCTGCAAAGAGGGGGGAAGGTAGAATAAAAAGGAGTGACATGGATGAAATGACAGTTAAACAGAGGCAGTGGAGGAGAATGAGATCAGCATTTCGATACAGAGCCAAAAGAGTGAGGGAGTAGGGCGTGTGGCCACCTTCACCCTGTCACTCCCTGCATCCTCCTTACTTCTTTTTTTCTGATCTGACACACACTCACACACAGGCGCGTGCACACAGACTCGGGATGAATGGTGGTAATCAGAACAAGGGTCTGATCGCTGCAGGTATCCAGTGGGTCTTAGTGGCCGGGGTCACCATCATTGGCTAATTAGCAGCTTTTGGAGTATGCTGGCTGCCCTGAGGATAAGTCATTTTT